>NC_056739.1:1616653872-1616676372 GCF_019279795.1 Protopterus annectens | reverse complement strand
TATGATTGAGCAGCAAGACTGTAAATACAGTGTGCCATATTAACATAGAACAGAAATGTATACCAGGTATCCCCTGAACATATGTATGTATGCGTATGTCCAGCTGGAAGGCACAAATCTAATCACATGGGTTTCAAGCAGTCAGGTACATAGGTTGTGCATGTTGCGCATGTGTGTAATATCAGTGTCATTGCATACAACAGACATACATGTGTACAGCTACTACTTGTTGCAATGCCCTGACACTGATATAGGTACTAGAGTAGGCATGATTATCAGGTAGTAATTGGAGAAGTGTCCAACTGTGTTATGACCCTCTGTCCATACCTACCATTACCAGCTATATCAACACCTATATACAGTGGATATCACAAGTGTACACACCACTGTTAGCAAGCCAGGTCTGTGTGCTGTATGACAATGAGATAACAGAAAATCATTTCATAATGTTTCTCATCTTGAATGTGAGCCCTAACCTGTACAATTTCATTGAAAAACAATCAGAGGTGTTTCTAGGAAGGTGAGCAACTATTGCCAAATGAAGATGTGCCATGATGCTAGAGTCCAAACCAAGAGGAATGAATGCTGTAACCATCTCAGGAGGTGCATACACAACATTATACCATGACCCCCAATTAATATTCCAAAACGTGCATGCTGATTTGCCAGCGTGCACATTGTAAATCGACTTATACTAATGGAAAAAGGTCCGGTCACCCAGCTGTGGAAGGGCATGAGTACTCCTTGGTACAAGTGTTAATATATGTCTATTAGAAGTTTGATTCCTTGTATAATATTGTCCTGTTACAGTATGTTTTGTATACTACTTCTTTTTGCATTGCATGTAATAGTTATTATTCTCTCTGTGGAGCTTTTCTCCCCGGGCCTCTGCTGAAAAGGGAAATATATCCAGTCAGACTAGCCCGGTTAACAAATGTAAAATAAAATAAATAAATAAAATTAGTATAAGTCTCTTTTAAAACACTGTCTCGCTATGTTAAAAGAGTTTAACATAGCGACACAGGTTTAAAAAAAGCAACGGAGATCTCCTTTGCTTTTTTTAAAGCTGTCTCGCTATGTTTAACTCCTTTAATATAGTGACACAGTGTGTAAAAAGCAACGGAGATCTTGCTTTCTCCGTTGCTTTTTTTTAAACCTGTTGCGCTATGTTAAATGGGTTTAACATAGAGAGACAGCTTTAAAATAAGCAACGGAGATCTCCGTTGCTTATTTTAAAGCTGTCTCGCTATGTTAAACCCATTTAACATAGCGAAACAGTAAAAAGCAATGGAGATCTTGCTTTCTCCGTTGCTTTTGGCCACAGCTCTGATGTACTGCATAGGCATGCGCAGTACATCAGAACTGGCGCGGATACCAGCCAGCTGTGGAAGGGCAGCAAAGAGGCATTATACAATGCCATTATTTAAGAAAAGTAATTATTTCTTTTCTTAAATAATGTCATAATATAATAATAACCCACTTCTGGGTGTGGGTAATGCGATTTACCCACGGTTGTCTTTGTTTGGTCCGGGGCCGCCTCGGGACCAAATCACGCCAACCATGGGTAAATCCCGCATTACCCACACCCAGGCGTGGGTTATTGCTATATATCAGTTTAAGGGTGTGCACACTCATTCAACTGGCTTATTGTACTGATTATTATTTCCATATGTTTTCACAGACCAGATTGTTATGTTTTCAATTGAATTGTACAGGCTATAGATCACATTAAAGGTGGGAATTGTTTTGAAATGAGTTATTATGGTGTTATGTTCCAATTGCACAAATACCAGGCATTGTAACAGGGGTGTTTGCCCTTTATATCCACTGTAGCTGTATGGACTCAGCAGTATCTGAGCTGTATAACTAGCCTGCACCAAGGAAAAGTAATCCCCTTTGGTGGTCAGCAGCAATACAGAAACCACATAATAGGTTGCTGTATTGGCTGTACAGGGACACATAAGTGCAGGCAACAACTTGGAAGCAAGTCCACCTCTATCTGAGCAAGCATGTAAGTTCACAGGTGACTTCGTGTAAGGCTGACTATGACTACAAATCAGACATATCCACACCACCAAGGACAATTGCAACAGTGTCTCCACATATGTTGTCAGCCTCAGAGGAAACAACACAATTCACCCTGTACTGGGGTTAAAGAACACCTCATACACACATCTTGGATATAGGAAACCTGCATCAGACAGGTTAGGTGGGAACTTCACCATCCTGTCCACCCCAGTTGTATAGGGGGATATGCACATCAACCATACTCCCCTCAGCAATGGTGAGCATGTACATATTGCCTATTGATGGCAACAACAGCAAATCTCCATGAGGCATAATTACATCACTGTCTGCCTCCTACATGAACTCAGACATGTGCTTACAGCTCCATCACACACCACAGTCAAACACAGACCTGCCACCATCCGCACACTGTCCACATGGAAGATGGCCACTGTCAACCCTCTACACAGCAATGAATGGACAATAGAGGATTATGCATTCAAGTGTCCAGTATTGGGGGGAATAAGATAGCTCAGGGCCAGAAGTGTAATGCAAGCTGCTATAGCCATGATAGATTGGAGGGTTATGGGGTTGTTTGAATTATTTGCAAGTAATATCCACTGTTGATGTGCAATTTGACAACCATATGAGGTCCTGTGACCTTTTTCCTAGTTATGTCTCCAGGTAACATGCAGAGAGCTCACCTACCAGCATTCTCTGTTGGGGAAACTGACATCATCACCTAATATGTGATCGAACATTATGCCCTGTTATTTGGATGGAGAGCAGAAGATGTGCAGGAGAAGACCGCCCTGTGGAACAGTCTGGTCCACAGGGTAAATGATGCTGACCTGCACAGCAGAACGTATGAGCAAGTGTAGCATCGGGTCACCGACCTCATCTGCCATGCCTGTCAATGGGCTGCTGCTGTAGTGAGGGACTGCTAGCCACAGGTTTGGGCCCAGCCATCCAGCCCACACTGACACCCACTGAGGAGCTCCTTGCCAACCTTGGGACACCCGCCCAACGCACAACCCATGAAGCTGAGGAAAGCATTGTGGAGGTGGGTTGGACACACACTGGAAGAGGACAGTGAAAGTAAGGGCCCAGTGAGGATTAGTACACTAATGTATCGGACTTACATGTATCTTTATTGGAGCTACATCCATCTGTCAGGTCCAATTGCAGTTGTGGATAGGGTTTTCTAATGCATAGAGGTGCACATCTATGGTGAGGACAGATCATTGTGTATTATTGGGGTTAGTACTGTAAATGTGCAGACATGCTGCATCCATCCTGTACCATGGCCACATGTGAGTCTGCTAACAATAATTCCTTCTCACTACTACCTAGGAACCTCTGGTCTGCATATGGGACAGCATCCTGAAGCTGGTGAGTATGACATTATTCTGTTGTTGCCTGGCAATACCGCAGGCATGTGAAGGGCATGCAATTTACCATACACACAACTACCAGTAATAGCTAGATTTCTTTATGTAATAGCCATATTGCTTTTTGTGCATGTTCACTTGTGCTGGGGTTAACTGCATTGCATCACAATGGTCACCACTGGGGCCTATCTGACATGAATTCAACATTTCTGTAGCATACCTCACAACTTGTCAGTGCCAAGATGTCTGGACAGAGGACAGCAAAATGGGCTGGACAAACGGCCTAAGGTAGGGACATATGTGACACATTAGTGGTATACAGTGAATATAAATTGTGTACACACCCCTGTTAAGATGCAAGGTGTTCATATTACATACTAATTAGGACCACAATATGTCAGTCCACACCTCTTCCAGCCATTAATGTGACCAATAACATGAACAGTTCACGTGTAAAACCAAGCATCTGGACTCATGTATTGCACCTACAAGGCTGGCTACCTGTGAGGGTGGCAGACATCATATCAGCATGATGTTTCAGTCAGGTATGATATCTCATGCTACCATATGTGTCAGTACACTCACTGTGGCCAGTTTGGCTACAATATCACATACATAGGCATTGTTAAGGCACACAGACCACTTCCGACCATGTATAGGTTGCAAACATCTGAATATTCCAGACACATCTGTAAAGAGGACTGTACAATTGTTTAACCTGCTGTATGTGAGGCAGATGCTTTTAACACACTATATAAAGTAATGGCAGTGGAAGGTGTTCACTAGCCCTGTATGGTACACACATCAAAATGGTACAAGCCACACAAGACATGATCCTCACACACAAACAGTTGCCAGCATTGGGATTAGAACTCCTGTCTATCTAGGTATTTCTATGATACTGCTACACAGTTATCAGACGTGCCACAGAGTTTACACATTTCCACCTACTCCAAAGGTACTTGTGGATGACATCAACAGGACTACTAAATTGGAGTGAGGGAAAGTGTAAAGGGTAGTACACAGGTCAAAAATGAAGTAACACACACACTTCATGATTCTTACACAAACACATCCAAACAGTTAACCGTAGGAAGATTGGAACTCCTGCCTATCTAGCTATTGTTACTATAGTACTACACAGTTATCAGACATGCCACAGAGCTTATACATTTCTACTTAGTCCAATGGTACTTCTAAGGTGGATGACATCAACAGGACTACTAGATTGGGGTGAGCGGAAGTGTCAAGGGCAGTACACAAGTCAAAAATGGTATAAGCCAGACAGTACATGATTCACACACAGACACACATACACACACACACACACACACACACACACACACACACACACACACACACACACACACACACACACACACACTTGCCAGTATTGGGAATAGAACTCCTGCCTATCTAGTTTTGTCCTCTACAGTGTTACACAGTTGCCACACCTGCTACAGAGCTTATTGAACTTTCACATGACCAAAGCCGCCGATAATTCCACAGCTGAGGTAAAGTATTACAGGTGGCATAAATTCTGCCTTCTGTTCCACCCTTACATCGTACTAGTTATTTTCTGTCTTGCACTTCAAATAGCATTATGGCTTGGCACTTCACAGGGTTATTGTATTAAGGAGTGTGGCACACCTGGGAGCCATCAGCAGTACTCGTTCATCACAGAAGTAGTTCCAGTACTTTCTAGTTATGTCCAACCCTCCTGGCATGATTGAAGGGCAGTTTTCTGTGCTTTCACACATTAACCTGGTGCACTTGTCCATTCTGAGGCACTGTTGCAACTGCCTCATGTACACAGGCAACCCTCCACTCTAAACCCCAAACACTCAGACTTGTGAGAGTTACCCATATATCACCCAATGTGGACACATGCACTCTCCAGCAAAGACTGGACTAGCAGATCAAGAGGATAAGATCAACACCTGCACCACACCATGTGGAACACATAGCTCACCAGGACACCAAGTTTGACAGCCATGACTTACAATGAAAAGCCACACACCCACCTTCACAGAGACACTCAAACAATTTTTAACCAAATAGCACAGATCAGCAAGAAAGACACCCAGTCAGACACCGTGACATGGCACATGCCAAGGAACACATATTTAACCTGCACAGTGTGCCCCTCAACCTAAGCTTTGAAAGCTAATCACCTTGTGCAATACAGTGAACATGGGTAACTCAATACTAAGGCACACACATATCCCACTCACTAAGTTGAGTATGGAACAGGTAACAGCCAAATATCTATCACATGCCAGCATCCAACACATGACACAGCCAGTCATGGCACTCCACAACAACTACAAGTATCACTCTGTTTTCATGTGGGTGTGAATGACTTGAGACACATCTCCCTGGACTACATGACAAGAGACATGGTTGAAATTTCTAATTATATGGTCTAGACAGGTGTGAAAGTATCCCTGAGCAGTGTACCACCATCACCCAGAATGATGCTGCAGTACTATCAACAGATGATTGACTGCTTCATTGGCCTACATGTTTTGTGTCATTATTAGGGTATCCAGTACTTCTCTGCTTGGGATGACATGATTGACAGACCCCAATGTCTTACCACAGATGTCCTACATCTGTCAGTGCTGGGTTTCCAGGTACTGGCTAAGTGTCTTGCCACCCCTATGATGCCTTATTAGGCAGTGCTCCTAATTGTATTACCACCATAACAGCTAAACGTATGCAATCTGTGGGTCATACTGCTCAACAGTAGACATCTACCTGTCAGGATGTAGTCACTCAAAGCACTCAGAGTGGAGGACACATGTCTGCTGTAATGGAGAGGTGGTTCATAGCAGCAGACTGCAGACCTGCAGTATCAGGCTATAACACATTCCACAGCTGTCAGCCCCCAAACATGGACCACACCACACCTCCACAGTTGGTGTTGTCTCCATATTCATTATTGATAGGAACACCTCCAGACTAGTATCCCAGCATAATGCATTGGAAATACATCTGGTACAACTGCCTTGGGGTAATGATGCAATCAAGACCATAGCCTGCTATGGGTCCACATCTATGTTCCAAGACTGTCAATGCACATTCCTCAACACCCTGCAATCTATGATGGTCCAACACAACATTGACATAGTATGAGACTTCACCTACCCCTGCCTCACCTGGGGAAAGTAGCCAAGAAGTCACCAACGAGGAACCTTGTTCTGCGATTAGTACGCACAACAATTGCTAAAAGACTGAACGCTTTATTAAATCCACAAGAGCGTTTTCGCCACGGACCACCGTGGCTTCATCAGAGAGTAAAAACAGTCAAATAAATTATACAATATATTAACTTAAAACAGGAAGTGACATCAATATGCATCCTCTGATGCCGTAGCAAAATTATTATATAAAAAGACATAAAATAATGCTCTACATGTATACAATAAAGTACAAAACATAAACGCTTAATCTTTAAAATAATTGTGGATAATTACATATAAGCAGGCTCAACCAATATGTATAGAAACACGTGTGAAACAGTCTGTTCTATGGAGTATATAACTAAAGGTAAATAGTGTGTGTTGAGTAAGCATGAACTGAACAACATACATTGTATCCACGCATGCCTACAACAACACAACCTACATTATAAAAACAACAAAAGAAAAGGTGTATGTGCATGTGTGTATTTCTTTCTACACTGTGTGTATTGTTTTAATTATAAACACATTATAAATACATTATAATATGGTTTGTTACCTAAACTAGCTACCTAGATAGGAGACAAAACACTAACTATGTACACCATTTACACCCAAATATAATCTAGCCTAAAATTATCTAAGATAACTTCTCAATTTTAACACCGGGGCGATGTTACAGTTACTGTTAAGGCCAGGTTGGTTGAATGCGTCCAGGCGTAGTTGCCTGTAAGAATAAGGGGAGGACCTTTCTCCTTGATTTTGGAGAATAGGGAGTTGGAGTGGCAACTACGCCTGGACGCCTAGATTATATTTGGGTGTAAATGGTGTACATAGTTAGTGTTTTGTCTCCTATCTAGGTAGCTAGTTTAGGTAACAAACCATATTATAATGTATTTATAATGTGTTTATAATTAAAACAATACACACAGTGTAGAAAGAAATACACACATGCACATACACCTTTTCTTTTGTTGTTTTTATAATGTAGGTTGTGTTGTTGTAGGCATGCGTGGATACAATGTATGTTGTTCAGTTCATGCTTACTCAACACACACTATTTACCTTTAGTTATATACTCCATAGAACAGACTGTTTCACACGTGTTTCTATACATATTGGTTGAGCCTGCTTATATGTAATTATCCACAATTATTTTAAAGATTAAGCGTTTATGTTTTGTACTTTATTGTATACATGTAGAGCATTATTTTATGTCTTTTTATATAATAATTTTGCTACGGCATCAGAGGATGCATATTGATGTCACTTCCTGTTTTAAGTTAATATATTGTATAATTTATTTGACTGTTTTTACTCTCTGATGAAGCCACGGTGGTCCGTGGCAAAAACGCTCTTGTGGATTTAATAAAGCGTTCAGTCTTTTAGCAATTGTTGTGCGTACTAATCGCAGAACAAGGTTCCTCGTTGGTGACTTTTTGGTTTATCTTTTCTTTTTTGTGTGAAAGTAGCCAAGAACCAGTACAGTCGCCCAACACTTCCTGGGGTTCATCATTTCCAATGCCCTGAACCAGCTCATACTGACCCCCGGTAGAGGATATAAAAACCTTGACTTGTGTTGACTACTTAAATATGGGACTAATGCACATCAGCAGTTTCAATCCCTGCATGTTGAGATGCACACAGGCTGTAATCAACATGGAACTCAACATGTCAGCCACACCTTCCACAAAGGTAACCACCTTGCAAAACCCTCTCCAAAGCTGACTTTGCAGCCATGCAAACAGGGGTGGGTGACTTCACTGCACCCATGACAATGGGAAATAGCTGCATGACTGTGGAATCATACACATATGCACTGTGCAACCAGGTACATGAATGCATGGTACTAGCAAGAGCCAACAGAACCCAGACACTGTCCTCCAAACACTGGGAGACAATGTGATGGTCCCCTGCCATTACTAAAGTGCACAACAGAAGGAGGACACTGTTGCAGAGAAAGGTGGTGTCCCATGACAGTTGAACTCCCTTATTAGCCTGAAACACATCTTAGGATCCCTCATGGAATCCCCTACAGACATCTCTGATGGCAGACATGCATCAGACACTGATGACAATCACAACAGCCTTTGATAGTTACATCAACAACCTCCACAGCATTAAGCACAAGTGCTGTGAGTTGCTGCACAATGCTAATACCTATCCTGAGACAACAGATATTGGCCACAGTCTTGGCAACACATTCAGTGCCACCTTTACCCCTCTCTCCCCCGTAAGTGAAATGTTGAGTGAATGTGTTCTCACATGCTGTATCCTGTTTCTGTTCTAGGTATCTGTGTGTCACCAGGATGTGGCCCTGCAGCAAGACCAAGGGGAATGGCAGTGTGGTAACATATCCACCATGTCTTAGGAAGGGTAAAGCTGTATCTGCATGGATTTCCCCGGTCTGTAACACAGTGATTGTATATGCCTCACAGATTATAAGGGTGAGGGTTGTACGTAGGTATATGTTGATTTACAACATCTGCTGTAGAGTGGAGAATGGTATATTTTGTTGTTTGGACACACCTCTGATTGCTAATAACCACAGCCACAGGGGATTACTATTCACACACACACACACGCACACACGCACACACGCACACACACACACACACACACACACACACACACACACACACACACACACACACACACACACACACACACACACACACACACCCACACACACACACACGCACACTTGCCAGTACTGAGATCCACAGGTTCATTGCTTCATAGGTGTGTAGTAGGTGAATGGGCCTGAAGGCTCTACAAGGCTAGCCCAAGGGAATACCCTGGCATCAGGCCACATGACAATAGTCCCCAGTGTGGCTCAGGAGTATAGTCACTGGATTGGTCCCCAGGGGTGGGTATTGTATTCCCCATCCACTATTGTGGGTGGCCAGTGATGTGCACTGCTTCACATGTATGTGATTTATATTCCATAACATGGACAGTGTCTGGGTTGTGCACCTGCCCCACATGCATGTTCTTTGAAGTGTGGAAGTGTGCTTGAGGTCTCTGGGGCATGTTGTGTGGACAGATTGGTATCTTCAGAAGTAGCATTCCTGACCTAGTATGGTAAGACATGGCTGTGTAACTGAGGTAGAGATTGCACCTACATAGACAGTATGATACAGGGATTCATTGTAGTTATTGGAGGCTGTCCATATAAGGCATGTTTATAAGGCATGGTATTCCCTTTGTGGGGTACATTTGCAGACTCTACAGTTCCTGCAAGTGGCCAGCTAGGAACATGGCAAAAGAGCCACTGTACACATTGATTGGGCTACTGAGGGGATGGAACAGGGTGACCATGTTCTTTTACTTGCTGGATAACACTCACTTAGTCAGGAGATGTAACACATCAAAGTACTTTCTGATGTCAGTGGCACTGTTGTGGTCAACAGGCAGCTGACTGTCAACCTGTATTCTCCATTCTGTTATAATAACATCACTGTTCAGTGGACTACCACCAATGTATTACTTCATGTGGGCCATGGTGTTCCCAAAGGTAATGGCAGGACATCTCTTGGCATTGAGGTAATGCCCAGGGTTCTGACAACAGTCGTAGGTGTCAAGTGGCCTTTGGGCATGATGTCAACATCACATGGATAGAGAATACTACCACCCACCTTACTGTTGTATGTAAACATTATCAGCCAGGATGCCTTTGTGTTCTCCTGCACCTCAGAAGGGTAGATCCCAAACATGAGAGGATATGGATCTGTACCCTGTGTGACACCAGTAATGTCTGGTCATCAGTTTGACATGGAGTCCACTGCAATCGCACCATGGGTGCTATCTGTAAGGCAATTTGCAGGAGAACAACTGATATAGTGGTTGATGGCTAGCCAAGTGTGTTTGTGTATGATTCCTGGGTGGAGAGTGGTCTCTGAGTATTAGAATGGTTGCCTATATTGTTAACTAATCCACACTGTTACATAGTCATTGCACATGGCACTACACATTTAGGGCTGTGGATTGTCTACACCAACCTCTATGGTGTTTGACAACTGGTGGCATAATGTGAACATTGGTACATATACTAGATCCTCAATATAATAATTTAGCAAAATCCACCACCCCCAATGGATCCTGTTATCACACAATCACACCAACACCCACGCAGGATAATGATGACAGACACACACACACATACATGCCAGTACTGAGTTTTGAAATCCTATCTATCTATGTTTTGCTATTACAGCATTACACATTTATCACACACACCATGGAGCTTATAGGTTGGATGTTGTCCCAAAGAACTTCTAAGGTGAGGAACATCACCAGACCTTGTAAATATTGGCATTGGGTGATGTAGTGGGTGAGAGATTTCATAAAATAATTTACCATACACACCACATTTACATTTGCCAGGAGTGAGGTTTGAACTATATTTTCAGACCTTTATGTTACACATTTACCACATGCACCACTGATCCTACATGGTTTAGGGTTGCCAAAAGGTACTTCTAAGGTGAATGATATTTGCAGGACTGCTAAAGTCGGGCACTGAGAAGTGTACTGGGTGCAAATGGGGCCAAAATCTTTAAGGTATGAATATATATATATATATATATATATATATATATATATATATATATACAGAGAGAGAGCGAGAGAGATGCACACACACTAAGCACTTACCAGGAATGAGATTCATACCCCTACTTATGTAATTATTGCTACTACATTGTTACGCATTTATCACATGCACCACAGAGCTTATAGGTAGAGCAATGTGCAAACATGCCTCTAAGGTGAGTGACAGCAGCCGCTCTAAAGTATTACACTTTGAAATGTACTGGCTGTGTATGGACACAAAATACCTCAATCTACAGATATACACACACAGTCACACAAACCAACACACTTTTACAATTGCTGGTACTGAGATTAGAACTCCTACCTAAGTAGTGTTTTGTACTACAGTATCACACAGTTATCATGAGTGCCACAGAGTTTATATGATAGAGAGCTGTCCAAAGTATCTTTGAAGATGAGTGACATCAGCAGTAGTGCTAAAGGATGGGTAAGGAAAGTGTAGTGAGTGTGAATGGCCTCAAAATCAGGGCTCTGCAAAGACACTCACACTCTCTCACACAAACACACATATTTTCACAGCTGTTAGGACCAGGATTAGAACTCCTACCTAACTAGTTTGCTACACTATAGCATTATGCAGATATTGCAAGTACCATGGAGCTAATATGTTGGAGAGCTGTCCAAAGGTATCTTTGAAGGTGAGTAACATCAGCAGCAGTGCTAAAGGGCAGGTAAGGGAAGTGTAGTGAGTGTGACTGGCCTCAAAATCATGTCTCTACAAACACACACATTTTCACAGTTACCAAGACAGAGATTAGAACTCGTATCTAACTAGTTTGCTGCACTGTAGTATTACACAGTTATCACAAGTGCCATGGAGCTTACAGGGCTGCAAGCTGCCCAAAGGGTTATTTCATGATGACTGACAGCAGGAGTGCTAAAGTAGGGCAATGGGAAGGGTAATGAGTGTGAATATCCTCAAACACATTCATCTAGAAACACACACACACACACACACACACACACACACACACACACACACACACACACACGCACACACACACACACACACACACACACACACTCACACACAACTTTACATTTGACAGGACTGAGATTACAACTACTACATGAATACTTATTTGTACTATAGTGTTACACAGTTATCACAACCACCATTGAGACTATAGGGTTGAGGGCTAACCAAAGGAATTTCTACAGTGAATGACATCAGCACATCATGTGATATAGGTCAATGGGATGTGTACTGTGTGGGAAAGGCCTCATAATGGGATTCTCTCTGTCGCTGTCTGTCTCTTTATTCCCCACATCTCTGTGTGTGTATATTTGGCATATTATATTATGTTGGCCTTAAATATGTGTGAGTATTCCTATCCAATGTGTGTGTGTCTGTGTGTGTGTGTGTGTGTGTGTGTGTGTGTGTGTGTGTGTGTGTGTGTGTGTGTGTGTGTGTGTGTGTGTGTGTGTGTGTGTGTGTGTGTGTGTGTGTGTGTGTGTGTGAAGTATCAATAGTGTACAATTTGTTGTGTGCCACAGACATCTGCAAATAAGTGTAGGAGCATGCCCAGTATGACCTTCTATATTGAGTGTGTGCATCCATTCCAGGGAGAGTTGGACTCCAGTTCAGGATTTTGTGTGCTACAGCTACACCTAGCAACCTGTTTCTGCAGGATATCTGTAGATAGGTTGCCAATATGGAGACACAATGGGCATAACTATTGCTGCCTGTGCTGCTTATGTAACATGGTTGGTTGTGGCATAGATTTTCTGACATATGTTCTGTTTTACACTGTGATGTATCATGTCATCAACTACTGACAGTTATCATTCTTTGCTCATGGTTATTTAACAGGTTTATACAAGATGAACGAAGCTGAGACCAATATTCTGAGGCATATAGACTACACATTCTGGCACATCCCTGCCATTGTGGAGGGGTAGCTACCAAAAATAGACTGCTGGTTCTGTATAAATGGTCCAGCACCTTGGTAGTATGCTGGCTGGGGATCCCCTTCTTGTGCTTTTCTCAACTTAACAGAATGGCCATTTCCTGTTGGGCCATACCTCTCAGCTGTACAGATACACCCAGCTTATCCAGAGGCAAGGCTCATATATATGGTCAGTTTACCTTCACATTGTGGTTTACAAGCAGTTTTGTGGCTATTCATTCATGGGTTTGCAGTCAGGTGGTAGTATGGGCAGACATTAGAGTTTCAGACTTCACACACTCAATGACACCCATGCTCCTACACCACCTCTCTCTGTTATTCTCTCCTCTTCCTAACATTATGAAAACAATATCTCAGAGGTATCCTTATAGTTGGGACTTTATCCCAGTAGTATTTATGGCCTGGTCCACAGTTCTTGCAGTAGAACATGGGGAGGCATGTTACTGGCATTTGTCAGCATGGCCTTGCATTTGTTTTCTGTTTACTGTGTTAGGTTGTTAGTTAGGACCCCTGACATTCCATACATTGGCACTATGGGTGAGGGATGGGCCTTTGAGGCCATTTGAGAGTGCTGCAGGCCATCTGTAGCAGGGCAGTGCATTCTGTCACTCATACATTCCAAGGCTGCAAGCCAGTGGTTTGCCCTGGCACACTGGTAAGTGGTTGAGGTGTTCCTGTCAATCCTTCCTGTTCATACTGATCCATGAGTCTGGATGTGGTCAGATTGCTGCTTACAGCTAGGGATACACCTGTATGGGATACCTATTCAACATGCAGCATCATGAATGTATTCCCATACAGAGATGGGTTCATGCTGAACTCATTCCCTACAGCAAGGATACGACCTGTGATAACCCTGTGGCTGATGGAGGGGTGAGCTGGGTGCATGTGTGATATGGAAGCTACTAGCCTCTGTCTCACAGATATACCTGGGACATTACCCTTATGCTGGCTTGTGTGTGGACATGGGAAGCCTGTCATTACTTTATAACTGTGCCTTTTGTGGTCTGCCAGTGATTAGCCAGACTACCAGTATTCCAACCTAGAGGAATAACTAATGTGATGCTAATCTCTATGCATAATTCCAAAGTTGTGTGCAATTGACAGTTATTTTATATGCACTCTGTGTAAGTTACTTCCACCTGTGTACTGTTTCTATGTATGGGCTCCTATTCATGGCATGTCCAGCTTTCCAACTGTGACAGCTATTGACATCTAGACAGTGAGTATGTGTACAACTGCTGACATGGATGTAGCTGAGAAGCAGTGTGGTTGGCACTGCAGTTGCTGGAACATGGCCCTGTCGACCACTGTACTGTACCTAGGCCACTGAGACACAACCATCCAGGTCCACATGCTGCCCAATTCCGGACAATATTAAAGACAAAACAGACTTACCACACTGACCCCTGCATATTGTACACATGCAACAATGTAGTTTGGGACAGCTCTGGCAATCTGTGCTCCAGTGATATTACTCCTCAAACTTACATGTTACTGCATTCCTACATGGGATTGTGGGGGGGGGGGGTGCACACCTGAAGACTTTAAACATTTGCAATGACTGTACTGGTATTTTGGTTACTTTGTTGCTTCCATTTTATATTGTATTGTGACCTATCATGCAGAAAGGAGGCATATCAGTAGAGTACGCATGTTAGATTTTAATGGCATAAATTTCAGTTTCAGACTTCTTACCCTTCAGAACTAAAATGCAACTACCAGACCTGTTGTAGTATGTCTGTGTAGGTCTGAAGGGGGGCTGTTCATCATTGCCATCATTTGGGGGCCTTAGCCCGGCCTTTCTTTATTGTCATCTACACCTGTCCTGCTGGGTGAGGCTGGTGGTGGGTATATGGCCCTCACTGACATCCATGTGTGCTACCTATTGACACACACAGTTATTTGGGCCATCACATGTACTGCAGTGGGAGTTGTCACTTTGTGTAGTACTGCCTAGTATGTTGACACCAGTATTTGTTATGGATTTCCTGCTGACTAATATAGCTGTCAGCTGTCTGCTGCTATCCCATTCAGCCACCCAATTCCCTTGCATGCTTGCATCCATACCATACATACAACTATCAGAACATACTACTCCATTCAGTAATTGATAGGAAGGGTGACTAACCTTGTTGCTGGGCCAGTATTGAGGATGGTGCTGGAGGGCTGTCTATGTCAGATGCACATAGTATGCTCCCTATACATGGTAAGGCACAGGTAGTGTAATGTTTGGCATCCCTTTTACTGTATGTGTGAGTCAGAGAGAACATTTGTGTACATTTAGCTGGAAAGTACTGCAAGGCTCCACCGGATATGTCAAGGCAGCGGAACCATGACTTAAGCACTCCAAACACACGCTCTACAATGATCCTGGTTTGTGCGTGTGCCTCATTATGGTGTTCTTGTTCGGGTGTGCATGCATTTCTGATGGGTGTCATCAGCCACGGCTCCAGCTCATAGCCAGCATCCCCCACTAGATGGCCATATGGGATGCCTCCCCTGGCAACCCCCTGATACAGCTGTGAGCAATGCCATATGTTGGAGTCATGATAGCTTCCAGGGCTACCAGCACACACATTCATGATAAAGCCCTGGGCATCACACATGACCTGACAGTTGATGGAGGGGAAGCCCTTGCAGTTTATGTAGACCCTACCTCGCTCACCAGGTGGTGGTTTGATGTGGATATGCATGCAGTCTATAGCACCAACTACCTCAGGGTATTCTGCTATACTGTGGAAGAGACTCATACGTCTGGTCAACACCTCATGGGTGTTGGGAAAATATATGTGCGCACTGGCATGTGGTGTCATGGCATCCAGGAACTGGTTGAGTACCCTGGATGCTGATGCCTGTGAGACCCCAATGATATCCCCAGTTGTTCTTTGGAAGCTACCTGTGGTTAGTATACTTAAGCCTACACATACCTTGGTATCCACTGGGATGGGTTTCCCTCTCTTGGTTCTGTGTGTGAGGCAGGGGCAGCACAGCTGGGATGACTTGCTGTAGAATGTCCCTGTCCACCCTATAGTGCTCCACTATCTTCAGCTCATGTAGGCCCTGGTAGGTTACCCTGGGTCTGTACACTCTTCTCCTCCTCCTCACTTTGGGTCAGTTGTCAGCATTCTCCTCCTCACCACCCTTAGTCTCTAGCACATATTGATGGAGTAAAGCAGCAGCAGACTCTAACATTTTTAGTTAGTTTTGCCAGTTAAAAATCCCCCCATCTGTGTATACCGGCGGTGTACTGTTTGTGGAAAAAAACAGCCTGAAAGGTGTCTGCATAGTTTATAGTAGTGTGCTGGGCTGCTGCATGTATAATTGGATGATTCTAATACATTCCACCTGCCAGCTATGCTAGTTCTCCTTGATTGCCTTCCTACTGCTGTTTCTCCTTCCCAGTTCCTCCCTATTTAAGCCCGAGGCACACTGCGCATACCCAGTGCTGAAATGTAAACAGTGCTGCCATTTCTTTTTTTTTATGTTTAAAACCTGGTGCATGGCTCGCACACCCGTTTAGGCTGTGTATAGAGTGCTCAGGCACATCTGACACACCCCCTTCCTTAGCTGTGCTTCGCTAAGGGCAAACACAGGCCACAGAGCTCCAATGAGCTTACAGAAAGCATGACACACCCCCTTATGAAGTCATTCAGCTCTTTGACTTGCACTGTTGTATTGATGCACCTACACGGTTAGGTACAAGCTGACACTTTGAAGAAATATGTGATTCAGTATAACTCCCTTCATTTGTAAGTCATTAGTTACTGCACTAAAATGGATCCTTTCCCCTTAACAAGTGAGGAGAGGACAAGCAATATGTGTCTCTTCCACCATGTATCAGAATACCCGGAGATACTGGGTGCCATAGTCTGCACGCACATCCACATCAAAGCACCACACGGTGACCAGGGTAGAGTCTACCTAAGCTGCAAGGGGTTCCACTCCATCAACTGCCAGGTCATGTGTGATGCCCAGGACATTATCATGAATGTGTGTGCTGGCATCCCTGGAAGCTATTACGACTCCCACATCTAGCATTTGTCACAGCTGTACCTGGTGTTTGCCAGTGGGACATCCCATATGGCCATCTGGTGGGGGGATGCTGGCTATGCACTGGAGCAGTGGATGATGACACCCATCAGAAATGCACACACACCCACACAAGAAAACCATAATAAGGCACACTCACAAACCAGGATCATTATAGAGCATGTATTTGGGATGCTCAAGACATGCTTCTGCTGCCTTGACATATCTGATGGAGCCTTGTAGTACTGACCAGCCATGTGTACACATGTTCATAGTATGTGCCATGCTACACAATATGATCCTGCAGAAACAGCTGCAGCAGGAACAAAATGGGGAAGGGCCACACAGCCCCCCAACATTGCCTAGGTCTCCACAGGCACAGAGGGACTCAGAGAAGGAACATCCTGAGCCTGCCCCTGTAGGCAGATCGAGGCATGCCTATTATGCCCTGTCCTTGGCAAAGAGGCAATGCATAGCGCATACACTGACACTGTAAGACCCAAGGGACTGATCTCTCCCTCTGACTCGCACACACAGTAAAATGGATGCCAAACAACACACCACCTATACCCTACCATGTATAGGCAGTGTACTGTATGCATCAGACATAGTCAGCCCTCATGCACCATCCTCACAACAGCCTCAGCCACAAAGTAAGTCAGTCTCCTTAACAAAATTAATGAATGGAGTGGAATGTTCTGATAGCATATCTATGGTATTGGTTAAAGCATACAAGTGAATGGGGTGGCTTACTGGGATAGCAACAGACAACTGACAGCTCTGTGGGACAGCAGGAAGTATATTCCCAGTACTGGTCTACCCACACCATGCAGTACTACCCTAGTTGACAAATACCACTGCAGTATATGTGGTGAGCCAAATAACTGGGGGGTCATAGGTCACATGCATGGATATCAAAGTGGGGCTCCCATACCCAACCCCAGCCTCACCCAGATCAGCTGTAGAAAACAATACAGAAATGCCTGGCAAAGGCCCCCACATGGCAACATCCATAAAATCCCCACGCACAGAGTTTTGCACAGTGATGTCACAGCAGGTCTGGCAGTGGCAGTATGGCTTTGAAAAGTAAGAAGTCTGAAACTGCAAATGTCTATACCAGAACAATCTGACCTGTGGTCGATACTGTTATGCCTGTAGCCTGAAAAAAAGGGCACACCATTATGTGAAATGGGGCCAAGATGTTAAGCAAATATCAGCACAGTCTCTTCAAATGTGTATTGTGTACAGATGTGTCACCCCCCATAGTCCCATAGAAATGCAGTAACATGTCCCCAGCCTTAAGTAACATCCAGCCATCAACTGAAGTGAATGCTCAACACAAACAGAAAACAATTATCAGTAACACCCACAGTCAGCTTACTGGTGCCATCCCAGGGATGTCCACTGCTGGCAGCATAGGCAACATATCAGAATGTACTGCCTTGCTACAGATGTCCTGCATCTGTCACACCTGGCCAACAGGCCTGTGGAAAATGCCCATGCCTCACCCACAGAGCCCTATTAGGGAGTATCATGGGGTCCATAACAGCAATATGACACAGTCTAAAAAAGGCAAAGAAAGGCCATGCTGCTAACTGCTGGGAGAAAACCTGCCAGTGTCAGAGAGCCAGAAATCTGGACAAAGCCATGAATAATGAGGTGAAAAAGGTCCAAAGAGAAGGACACTTTTGAAATACTGCTCTAATAATGTAATAAAGTTGAAGGAATGATTGTAATAGCATGGAATGTCTGATGGGTACGAAGTCTGAAACTGCAATGTTAACTGTCAGTAATATCTGATTTCAACCCTGAGTAACTTGTAAAACACTTTTCCTTGAAAACCACACTTGTTTGGGTAACCAGTAAGATATATGAGTCATGAATGTGGACATTCTGTGATACTCTCTACATTGTACAGGCAAGGCTAGGAGTCTAAACATGGGAATGCACTCATTGTAGGCAGTCCTAACCCTGGAAGATGGTGACATGCCTGCATCCATAGAACCCTGGCCCACAGCCATAGGGAGAACACACCCTTCCCTGATCACTCATCCTATGCAACATCCTGACCCCAAAACGTGGCCAGCCAAGCAAAATGAGGTGGGACATACATATATGTGACACACACACACACACACACACACACACACACACACACACACACACACACACACACACACACACACAGACACCTCCAGGCTCATCAAACAGTCTGATACACACAAGACCCACCAAGTGCAGTCAACCTTTGAGGAGACCCCTATGCAAAGTACTGGTAGCTATTGGCAAACATATCTGACCTAGGAACCCCCCCATATCTTATCCCCTACAAATTTATCCAGAGTCTGCCTGTCACCCTGATCCTGTCTGACTTATATTACCCAACCGTGGACTGGAAATCAGATCAGCCCAGGATAGAAATGCACAGAGATTCCACCGTTGTAATATATCACCAAGGTGCTGGACTATTTTCACAGCTCCAGCAGTCAGTTTCTTATAGGCACACCACTCAACAGGCTGAATTTTGCAAAGATGCTTAGCATTTGGCCCAAAATATTGGTGTGTGCATCATCCATCCTGTATTCTAGTGATGATCTGAGGAGGTATGTTGCGAGGTACTGAAACAATACATGACAGTGACAAATGGCATATATGTCAGATATCTGCTAAAACAAGTCCTGTAACCCTAGCAACCCATACATTAATGAGATAAATAGTCACAATCACCATATGGCCCATTGACTCCCCATTTTGATAGGCTGTCTCCAGATATCCTGCACCAACAGGCTGAGAGGTATGGCTGTAGCACAAAGCAAACTGGACTGGAGTACAACAATCTGTGGAATGGAGTCCCACATGTGCTATAGAAGGTCACACTGGGCATGCTCATACACTTAGAGAAATGTCAGTAGGATCTAGGAATGAACAGGTCTTCCCCACCCAGTGCACTACCCATTGCCCTACATTAGCAGTCCTGAAGATATCTGTCACCATACAAGTCTGTTTCATCAAACCTCACCCCTATAAGCTCTGTTTCATGTGTGATAACTGTGATAACTGTGTAACACTATAGTACAAATAAAAGGTAGGAGTTCTAATCTCTGTCTTGGAAAATCTAATAGTGTGTGTGTATATGTGTGTTTAGAAGTTAAAGCTTTTGGGTCCATTCAAACCCAGTACACTTCCCCTTTCTCTACTTTAGCAGTCCTGCAGATATCAGTCACCTTAGAAGTCCCTTTCTTCAGGCCTCAACCCCATAAGCTCTGTGGCATGTGCGATAGCTGCGTAACACTATAGTTCAAATAACTAGTTAGGTAGGAGTTCTAATCTCAGTTCAGGCAAATGTGTGTGTGTGTAAGTATGCATATGTGTAGTTTTAAAGTATTTTGTGGCCTCTCTCACCCAGTATATCACCCAGTGCCATACTTTACAAGGGCTGGTGATGTTCCTCACCTTAGAAGTACCTTTGGACAACCTTCACCCTATAAGCTCTGTGACGTGTGTAAATGCGTAACACTGTCATAGCAATAAATAGATAGGTAGGGGTTCTAATCTCAGTTCGGGCAAGTGTGTGTATGTGTGTGTGTGTGTGTGTGTGTGTGTGTGTGTGTGTGTGTGTGTGTGAACAGTATCCTGTCTGTGGGGGGGGGCTGTTGTATTTGTGTGAGTACCATATCCATTGGGGTGGGTTTTGCTACTTTTTGCTGTTGCCCACCCAGTACATGTCCCACTGTCCACATTACAAGGCCCACAGTTGTCATCCACTGTAGAGGGACCTGTGGACACTCTGTAGCACTATAAGCATTGTGCCATGTGAAATAACTATGTGACAGTATAGAATAGATAACAAGATAGGCTACCCATCTAATCCTTGGATATCACTCCCCACTCAGGAATCATACAAAAACACACTTAGGTAGGCAGTCACCTCTACATCAGTAGGTGGCCTGCAAACCAGCTCACAGAAAGAACCCACAGTGTGAAATTAGTGGACTCCATGTCAGACTGCTGAACAGTCATGAGTGGAGTCCCAGAGGTTGTGGACCTGGGTTCCCTCATGCTTGGGATCCACACCTCTGAGGACCAGCCCAATACAAAGGCACCCTGGATGACAATGTTTGCAGATGACTGCAAGGTGGGTGCTATTATTATCCCCCCATGTGAGGTTTACATCCTTCACAAAGGCCTCTCTGAGACATATGACTGTTGACAGAACCCTGGACATAAGCTCAATGCCAGATGATGTGCCGCCAACCCCTTTGGGTACGCCATGGTTCCCATAAAGTAATACATTGATGGTAGTCCACTGAACACTGATGTTGGTATAACAGAAGCTGGAACAGAGGTTGACAGCGCTATGGTGACCACCACAGTGCCACTCTTCTGAAAGTCCTTCCATGTGTCACTTCTCCTGACTCAGGGTGTTGAATCTGGGAAGCAAAAGGACAGTGTTTTCCTGTACATTCCCCTCAGTACGCCAATCAATGTGTACTATGGCTCATTTGCAATGTACCCCACTGGACACCAGCAACAATAGGAGAGGCTGCAAATGTACCTCACAAAGAGGATCTTAGGAACTATACACTTGCCCCACATAGACAGACTCCAACAACTGCAATGAATCTCTGTCTCATATTGGCTACTTAGGTGCGATCTCTGCCTGACATACAACCCAACCCTGTCAGGAATGCTACATCCGAGGAAACCAATCTGCCCACACAACATGCCCCAGACCTCAACCCCATCCTCACAATCAACAGGACATGCTGGATGGACAGGTTCACAACCTAGAGATTGGCCACGCTATGGAATAGATGCCACATACATGTCAAGCTGAGCACATCACTGGCCCTCTTCAAGACAAATCAGGAGGAGTGGATGGAGAATAGAATACCCACCCTGTGGATCACTCCAGAGACTATACTCAGTAGACACACTGGGGAGTATTGTCGGGTAGCATGATGCCAGTGCATTCACATGGGCTAGCCTTGTAAAGCCTCCATGTCCATTTGCCACTTACACACCTATGACTCTTTGAACCTATGGATCTCAGTACTGTCAAATGTGTGTGTGTGTGCATTAGTGTGCCTGAAAGTGTTTGTGAATGTGTAAACATGTGGATGAAAGTAGTTGATGGCCTGTCTCACCCAGTGCAACTACCATTGCCATACCTTACAAGTGCTGTAGATGTTATTCACTATAAAGTACCTTGGGACACTCCAAAACCTATAAGCTCTGTGATGTGTGTGTGTGGTAACTGCATAACACTATAATACCAATAAACACATAGCTAGGGTTCTAATATGAGTCCTGGCAAGTGTGTGTGTGTGTGTGTGTGTGTGTGTGTGTGTGTGTGTGTGT
>NC_056739.1:1616548872-1616648872 GCF_019279795.1 Protopterus annectens | reverse complement strand
AAATAGATGAGTGTAACAGTTGTGTGCATGGTCACATGCATTAGCTTTAGCATGCCTGAGGTACTGGTGAGCCACAACAGGGAAACCCCATACTTACTGGGTTCAGGCTGCTGTCCCATGTGCAGATCAGAGGGTCCTATGTAGTTGTGGGTCCTATGTAGTTGTGAGGGAGAGGTATTGTCCTTAGATTCACATTAGACATTGGTACAAGATGAACACTACGTTTCTGCACAGGTACAGTACACACTATGATATTACACAATTTGCTGTCCTTCTCCATAGATGTGCACTTGTGTGCATTACTACACCCCACCCACTAATCCATTTTGCACTGACATATGCCTCTAGAGACTCTGTAGAAGACAGTTTAAATGCTACCTCATTACATTGATGTGCACTTTGGCCTTACCTGGATGCTCTTTGCCTGTTGCCTGTGTGCCATGCACATACACAGCTGCTGTTTCCCATGTTTGAGTTTGTGTGGAGGCTACCCCAAGGTTGGCAAGGTGCTCCTCTGTCACCGTAAGTGAGGCCTGTGCAGCTGAACCCCCACTGATAGCAATACAGTCCCTCACTGCATCAGCAGCCCTTTGCCGAGCACAATGTATCAGGTCAGTTGCTCTATGCCTGACCTGATCATATGTGCATCAATGGTAGCCCAACATGTTCACTCTGGGGACGATCTCATCTGACAGGGCAGTCTGCTTCTGCAGATTTTGCTGGCTACATCCAGAAAGACTCGCATAGTTTAAGATTACAGTTTCTGTGATGGCTGCTGTCTCTGCATCGGTGTAAGGCTCTTGCCGCTGCATGGCAACTGGAAGACATAAACAGGGAAATACATCTTAGGACCTCAGACATTACTCAGAGTTCTTTACACAGCCAGCCCATGCATATGGACTATCATTAGCCACCACTTACAAACACATCATACCCCTGTACCTGGCAGCACTGTATGAACATGCATTGTACTCCTGGTCCTGATGTGTCATGTTCCCCCCAATGAGGGCCAGTACATTGCATAAATTACCATTCATCATTCATGTTTGTGTAGAGGGATGACAGTGGCTGTGTTCCTTGCAGATGGGGTGTCAGTGGTGGTCAGGCTTTGCTTGCATGCACTGGGTAATGGAGCTGGAAACATATGCCTGGGTTCATGTAGGATGCAGACAGGAATGTTATCAGGTCCCAAGGGGACTTGCTTTTGTTAACTTTGATTAGGCACTTTGCACCTGATTCATGATGATGAGGGGAGGGTTGCATGTGCTGTGCATATCCACCTATACTGATGGTAATTCAGGGTGGTGATGTTTGTCCTAAACCTGTCTGCAGTATGTTGGCTGTAGCTATGGTGTGTGTGTATGTGCTGTGATTGACCAACATTACAGGGTGGGTTGGGTTTTTGCCTCTGAGACTGCAGACATATGTGAAGATGGCTTTGTGATTGCCCTTAGTGGATGTGTTCAATTTGTACTCATAGTTAGCCTTACAGTAATCCACCTGTGACCTAATTTGCTCATCCAGACAAAGGTTGACATACTGCCCAGTTGGTGCCTGCTCCTACTTTGCCCTGTACAACCAATATAGCATCACATTATGTGCTTTGTGCACTGCTGCTGTCCAGCAAAGGGGTTTTCTCTACTTTGGTGGAGACAGGTTGTACAAGTAAGGTATTGCTGAGGCCATACAGCTATGTGTGTGGTCATACATCTTTTTGTAGTAGGCATGGACAAAGGGTCAGAACACAGTTGGCCACCTCTACAATTTCAACATGATACTCATGCTTATTATCTCATTAACCCAGAGTACCGTCTCATAGCGCCTCTGTGCTTACATCCGAGCACGCTATGAGATGATAGGAATTGCAAGCTGTTACCCCAGAGTGCCTTCCAGCAGTGCTAGCAAGTTTACAGTCATAATTAAAAGCTATGGTTGAAAAATAAGTTGAAAAAGTAACTGAAGGTTGTCAGTTACCTTCTCAACTTAGGATTTAGAGTGGTGTTACCTGATGGTCCTATTGGACTTTTATGAGAAAATCACCTTGGAATACCCCCTGTCTTTTCTTATGATTACATGCAAACGGACTCCATTTGTGTTTTCTGAATGAAGCGGTGGCAGCCAATCAGATTCTTACATAACACCTCCACCCACCTTTCTAGGTTTCCATTGTTCTGTCCAAATAAATAGAGGGTCCAGCAGCAGTCTTTCCCTTTTTTCCATACGTTTTCAGAAATTAGCTGCTTTGCTGCTGGATACCTCTATTTTTTTTTCTGTGCCCATTGGATTGCTGGATTGAGGAGAGTGCAGCCGCAGTAGTGCCAAAACTCAATCAGCTGCAACAGAGACTGACTTCAAGAAAGGAACAGCATCATACTTGTCTGCTGAGGTGAAGTTTCACTAATACTCCGTAAGTCTAATGAGGGTTTTTGCTGATTGTTGGATTATCTGCAGATTGCGGGGTGGGGGCAGCTGTGTGTGAGTCTGCTTGTGTGTCTGTCTGCTTGTGTGAATGAATGCATGCATGAAAGCAGAATGTATGTCTGTGTGAAAGAAGAGGAGACTGTGTGTGTGTGTATGACAGCGAGTGAGCATGGACATTGATTGAGTCGTTAATTTACAGTACTCCGTAAGTAAAATGAGCTTTTTTGCCGCTTGTTTGGTTATCTGCAGTTTGCATGGTCAGGGCAGCTGTGTGTGTTAGTGTGGTTGTGTGTCTATCTGCATGTGTGAGTGAATGCATGCACGAAAGCAGAATGTATGTCTGTGTGATAGAAGAGAAGACTGTATAAATGTATGACAGAGAGTGAGCATGGACATAGATCGAGCTGTTAAGTTACAGTACTCCATAAGTAAAATGAGTTTTTTGCTGCTTGTTTGATTATCTGTAGTTTGCGAGGTGGGGGGCAGCTGTGTGTGACTGTGGTTGTGTGTTTGTCTTCTTGTGTGAGTGAATGCATGCATGAAAGCAGAATGGATGTCTGTGTGAAAGAAGAGGAGACTGTGTGTGTGTGTGTGTGTGTGTGTGTGTGTGTGTGTGTGTGTGTGTGTGTGTGTGTGTGTGTGCGTGTGTGTGCGTGTGTGTGCGTGTGTGTGTGTGTGTGTGTGTGTGTGTGTGTGTGTGTGTGCATATGATAGCGAGTGA
Source organism: Protopterus annectens (assembly GCF_019279795.1). Taxonomy (NCBI): domain Eukaryota; kingdom Metazoa; phylum Chordata; order Ceratodontiformes; family Protopteridae; genus Protopterus; species Protopterus annectens. The sequence continues at coordinate 1,616,645,730 of NC_056739.1, read as the reverse complement.
GCATGTAGAAAGACTGAGACATTTTATATATACTGCATTTGTCAAGTGTCAGTTGTACCTGCATTTGCAGAATGCAGGAACATCCCTCAAGCTGCCTCATTGCCTTCTTCCTCCAGAAGTTTTTTATTTGCTTGCAATAATGCCAGCAGTTGCGATTCCATCATCCTGTTATTGCAGTAAAAGATTTAATAATTTGGTAAGGCAGAGACCTTCTGGTGATATTCGGTAACAGGATAATAAGCCTGGGCTTTTGTGTTAGCTTGCAAGTTCACGCATTACATTTAGTGCTACTTCCTCACAATAACTTTAGCTAGACATACTACTGTGACAGTCAAGTAATATTTCTAACAGCAACAGATGAAGAGAATGAAGCCTTCTTTTACACTTGAACTTACCAGAGTGGAGGAGGTGGGTGCAGTGGAAAGTACACTTGCATTAAGATGATGGACCAAGAACTGGTTGCTAGGTAGTGGGTTTTATTTACTAATAGATGGGAAGGTAATGTGCTTAGAGAGGCTAGACTACAGTTTAGCTTAGGTGGAGAAGACATTTTTACTTTTAATAAATAAATCAATAAATAAATGCATACATAATACAGAAATGGTACACAAGGATATTATGAGGAGGAGAATGTGCAACAACAATTAGAATACAAATGGTTAATTTATGGGCATATATGAAGAATGGAGATGACACTGTCATACAGTTATTGACAGCAATGTACTGAGACTTGAAAATAGGATATATTCACTCACACACTCATTCTGATTAAAATGGGAATCTGTATTATGATGATCAAACTGAAATTGGTGTAGCCCTGATGCTTACTACACTATTTCTAGTTTTTATCTTTGAGGTATTTGCAAATATTTCCATGGAAGGTGCATATACTTCTTTTTCACCTCATATATGTTAACTAAAATGTGTCAGTGGTGTTTAGATCATTGCTGACAGAGTTCTGAGGATAAACACTTGGGACTGGATCAATTTGTATTCCAAATTCATGTTGCTTTCCATCATCTGAAAGGAATTGAGGGGGCTTGTGGAATAATATGGTTCAGAGAAGTGTGATTGAGTAATGATATTAGGTTATTGGGGGCACTATCACATAATCAGTTCCATTATACCAAGTCCCATTGTTCTCTAGCACATTAACAAATGCACAAGTGCTGGAAGCAAACTGCATCCCTGTAAGCATGTTTGTACATATGTATGTATGTAGGCAAACATGTATCTATATACTATAGTGTGTTTGTGTATATGTCACAAGAGGTGGTTTATAAATATTATTAAATGAAGACCACTGAATATTTTGGGCATAAAGCTACTACTAAGAGCAAGTCTTGCTGGGTTAAGCTGGGGGGGGGGGGGGTCAAGCTTTTGTTTTAAATAAAATATGGATGTGTAGATCTGGCCGTGAACTACATGCAATAAAGGTAAAGATTCTGCAAGTATGGCTGTGTTGTCCAAAAGAGTTTGGTTTTAACAGATTTGCTTGACTAGGGCTTACTAAATTTGATCCCTTGCTTTCATGTTCCTTTCTTTCCCTGTCCTTGTTTTGCTTTGGTCAAATAAAGTTAGAATGTTACCAAATATTTCCCCTTTCTTTTCTTTCCCTTTCTCTGTTTTGATTTGGTTAAAGTTGGAAATTAAAAAGAATATCTGTTTCCAGGACATTGCTCACAACATGCATTCAAACTCCATCATTACATAGATCTCAAATAACTACAGATAATCAGGCACAAAGCAAAAAAAAAATCCTGATCTAGTAGTAATATTGTCATTAAATCTTCTGTTTTTGTTTCTGTCATGACATTTTTCTCATTCCAGAAGCAGCGACAGATGCAGATGCAAAGACTGTTCTCAAATTATTAGAGATCTTATGCAGTTTGCAAGCCAAAGTCATTTGAGATTCTGAAAGATTTCTATACAAAAGGGCAAGTCCCACAATTTACAGGTTTTGTGCTATCCACTCATTAGACAAGCAAATCTGCCCACTTCGGGACAATGCATGACTCACAAAGGAAACGGCATCTGTATAATACCTGGTCCCAATGGGGTAACACATGAAACTGCATCCATGAACCTGCAAATTGCATTAGAGTTGTGAGTACAGTGATCCTGCTTGCCTGATGATGCACTGCACTGCCAAGAGAGATTAGCAACAAATCAGTGCTAAAATAAATAAAAAAATATATCTTTTGCACAAAGGGGATGCCCTAGTGGCATTGTATTCATCATGGTGCATGCAACCATACTACCACAGTTACTCTTATTCCTGTTCAAGCTTAATGATGCTGCTATATCTCAGTGTATCAGATGTCCTCCTTACCATGGTATTTCAATGATGGAATTTACACAGTTCTGCATAGTAAGCTACATATTTTTTTAGAGATGTTATTGCTTATAACCAGTGTGCAAGAGTAGTTCTATACATCAGTCGCACCTGCATACAGTGTCTGGCCTCAGGAGATATCGATCTCTTTGAATTTTCAAACTGCATTATTGTATGTTGGAAGTATAAACTGCTACAATCCATTGGGTATTAGTACATCTATGTGCCCTTTCAGTCAAAGTTTTGTTGTAATCTATCCCAGTGCAATCTGACAGCAGAAATCCAACAAAATTCACAGGGACTTGCAACTCCATGCATTCTCTAGCCCCACAGGTCTGATAGTCCAGTGGACATAGTACACCTCTCTGTAGTATATAGACTTGTGCACAGTTCACACACATATCCATTTTTATATCTGCCAACTGTCCTTGTTTTTGATCTATGTATATGAATTATGGAAAAGACAGGCAGCATATTAGATATCTTAATCCTATGTTATAAAAGTCAAGGTCAAGGCATCAAGTGTTATAAAACTTATACAGCACTACTACTGGCTTTTCCTGAGAGATGGTAATGACTCAGTCTTACAGAATACTTGCACCATGAATGTAATGAATGTTTACTCAAAAGGTTATATGGAGCAATTCTCACCTTTGTAAGAGCGTGCAGAATCTTGCAGTCCAGACATGCAGGTGATTATCACATTATTTGTGCAGTTACAGTATAACACTGAGTCATTACACCTGTCACTGTTATGCACATTACTAAAACTTATTATCACATTGCAAACACATGTGCGGGACATTCCATATTTTCAAGTGCTACAGATATTTTTCATATTTAGTTGTAAAAGTGTGGAACTTGTCATCTTGAAGACAGTTTTAGTACTTACAAGATGGAAAAAGAACTTTGTCTGTATGGTGTACACGTTATCACAGTTTGGTTGCAATAATGGTTATGATAGTTAGGATTTTGTTTATTATTTTGCTAAGGGAACATGTGATCAGGGTAAGTAATACCTCATTTTGAAGGCAGTATTATTAGTTACAGGATGGAAAAGGAACTGTGTCTGTATGCTGGACAAATGTACAGATATCACATTTTGTGTAGGACTTTGGTTATGAGAAGTACGATACTGTTTCATATAATAATAATTCTAACAATTTCACATACAAGACTTCACGAGGAAAATTCAGTGTTACTTCAAATCAATTTGGGCCCAACACTGTCATTCTTTATTCTTTACAATACCTTTCTTGCACTTCATGAAGAAAGATTTTTTTTGATGGATCAGCCAAGTAACATTCAAGCCTGCTTTTCCATTTCCTATTCTGTCTCCTCAATAGATGGTAACAAGAGATGCCACAGATTTTTTGAAGGGGGCTTGCTCAAACGGTGTCAAAGTTCATGGAGTTTGGTCACCCCAACACTCAGAGAAGCATATAAGCATCAAGGAGATGATAACCTTAATTTATGCCCCACAAACTCTGCATCATCTCTGGAACTCAGAACAACAAGAAGTGATAGACAATACCACTGTCATGTAGTATAACAACAAATAGTGGGGACAAGGTCCCACTCCTTATGCAGGTGAGCTATGCTAGCCTGGTACCTGACAACTCAACACATTCTCTTCCTTCAGGCTGTTATCATTCACTTTGAGCAAAATAGAATGGGTTCAGATGCCTAGGCAGTGAGACATTTCCCTGTGGTACATTTGGTTGGGGCATATGGCCAAAATGACATTGAGCTGGAGAAAAATATGGCTATTGTGAATTCCCTGTGGGTAAAAAGAAGCACATACTACTATGCCCACAGCATTAATTACCAAGTTCATGGGGGCAGAAGAAGTAATGAGTGTTGTGCTCAGTGTACAGTATGTACATATATAATTACAACATGCCGAAGTGTGCTACAGCATGGAATAAAGCTTGCATGTTATTTTAGTCACATTTATGTTCCAGTATGCATTTTAGGTAATGTTCCCTGGACACTATGAAGGGGGTAGTGGTCCACACACACAGGTATGGGACACTTCAGACACCCACCAGCTGAAGCAACGTGCCTGTCCTTGGCATATTAGTGGATTGGTGGTCCTTACCCTGCTATTTCTCTTTACATGTGCCCTTTCTGTGCCCCCTTTTCAGTCATTGTGTGTAATTTGTTTTCAAGGGTGGTAGGTATGTACCTCTGCAGCGTCATCAGCGTCATCACCACTTATGTACCTTATGAAAAGAATAATGCTATATGTAGTCTTCAAATACATCTGTCAAACATTGGTAGTAATCTGCATTTTCTTTCCTGTGCAGGTACGTCCACCTTCTGACACTGACATGGCTTCACAAGCAGGAGAATGACAAGTGACAATGTGGGTATGTGGCCATTCCTACATTCACTGGGCTGCCAGCCATGCCTCTGGAAGTGAAAACCACTACAACTTGAGCTTCCCCACATCTACTGTGAAGATATACTGGATTGCAAGAAGAGGTATGCATTGGAGTGGAGTACTGCAATTGTTGGAAGAGAAGTGTTCCATCTACCCAGAGCCCGACATTCTTATGCTACACATTGGAGTGATTGATGTCATCAGTCAACCACTCGGAAGGCTACGGTTTCAAATCAGAGCACGTTTTGAACACCTGCGGTCGTGGTGACCACTTTGTCATTTTGTGTGTTCTGACATAATTCCTTGCTAGATATGGAAAACAGCAAACAGTCAATGGGCAGTGCACAAGGCCAGATGTTTACAGAATGGGTTCATGCATGGCTTGATGCACAGGGTCAGTGGATCTACAATCTGCCATGAAAGTATCACCACAGAAGATGTTCACCTGTTCAGAAGGGATGGCATTCACCTAACTGAGGAAGGCATTGTGTTGTTCTTGACTGACCTCCACAATGGCGTGAGGAGAGCTATGCAGGATTGGTAACATGCAGCTTGTGAGAAGAATGGAAAACACCCATGACCAAGTAGGACCAGTATGTTAAGTAAAACTCTATTATGAATTGTGTTGTGTAAAATATGATACTTTTCTGAGTTTGGCAAATAACTGTAGGAAGGAGCTAGTGAAGATGCTAAGAAAGAACAACTGTTTCAGGAGAGTGCTACCACGTACAATGGAATATGTCAGTAACCATCCTGCAATACTTCTTTTTTATTCTACTTTTATCAGGCATGTGTAGAGTTTAGATGACAGAAAGGGCTTAGTAATACAGAACTTGATCCCTTAGGTCCATTGCTGAATAGACACATGTAAAGAGAAAAGGCATAGGTAAGGAAGACTGCTGATACTGAAGGAGGTCATGAGACTGTAGTGGTATCAGCTGTCTGAGTGGGTAGCTAGCACAGGTATCAGATAGATCAGATGGCTTTGCTTGCCACTGAAGTCCCATGCCTGTCCTGGGTTCATTAGTGAAGTGGTGGCCCTTACCTTGCTTTTTCTCTTTACATGTACCCATTCAGCACTATGTTGGCTACACAAAGAATGTATATATATATATATATATATATATATATATATATATATATATATACAATGATATCTATCTACATGGTAAAACAACTGGGTCTGAATGCTGTACACATGTACAGATATCCATTTGTTTAGGACTTAGGCTATGGAAATTATGATTTTTTTTCATATTGTGGTAAATAACTTTGCAAGGGAGCATCTGAATGTGCTAAGTGATACTTCATTTTTTAAGACAGTATTAATAGTTGCAACATGATAAAAGAGCTCTGCCTGCATGTTGTACACATGTACAGATATCAAAGTTTGTTTTGGACTTAGGTTATGGAAATTATTATGATTTGTTTTCATATTTTGGTAAATAACTTTGCAAGGGAGCATGTCAGTGTGCCAAGTAATACCTTATTTTGAAGACATTGTTACTCCTTACAACATGGTAAAAGAATTGTGTCTGTGTACTGTACACATACAGATATCACAGTTTGTTTAGTCTTGTAGGATTATGAAAATTATACATTTCTAATACTTATTATTATGCCCATATCTTTGAAAGGGAGTATTGTGATGACACAGATGATACATCATTTTGAAGCTGACATTGAGACACACTTCTATGCTGATATGTAGCCTCTGTCTGTTACAAGGGATGAGATATTATGCTTTGTTTATTTATCAGTTATGAGAAGTATTATATTAATCATATTTCTGTGAATATCTCCGTAAAGGAGCATCACACAGTAATGGTTAAGGTATAATTTTAAATGTGACATTCATACAAATAAATTAAATACACATTGTATGGGCCTACATGGTACATTGACCAATATATTGTGTTGTGCTTATCCAAAAAGGTAAGAAATATGCACAATATCAGCATTCCTTGCCAGATATTTAATAATGACTTTGATACACACTATCAACATTTATACTGTTGGAAAGTTCAGTGTCTGCTGAACAACTTTCACATTTACATTTTTAGTCTAGCTCTTATAGTTAAAGAGTTATGAACATTTGTTTTCTGTATGGTATTAAAAATGGATTTTCTGGAAATGAGCTCAGGCTGCACTGTTGTTCCTATGATGGAATTAAGCAGGCAGATATTACTGAGCTGCTCTGGAGTGACTGAGTTATACTACCCATATCTGTATCAAGGCAATGACACAATCAGTAGCTCTAGAGGTGTAACTCTGTTGGATGCACAGAAACTAAGGTTACACACATTTACAACATGTACAGCTTATTCACCTGATGTTTTCCATCCCATGTCAGTTGTTATCAGGCAGCCAGGTACACCTACCCATACATACATATGCACAGGTAATACCTGCTATACATTTCTGTTCTATCTCAGTATTGCACACTGTGATGACAGTCTTGCTGCTCAGTCAGTCATGTAAACCTGTTAGGGCAAGACATCTGTAGGACAACTCACATACATGGTGGGCTATGGGCCACAAGTAGTGACACTTTCTTCATATTGCTGTAACACACATATGTCATTTGATAGTGCAGCAGCCTTTGCATTCACAGACATACCCTGGAGGATATCTGATGCTCATATGGCAGGCAGAGAGGTGAAAGACTAGGTGTGTGGTAGTGAGGGTAGGAGCTGTTAATGTTGTGAGTATGACTGGTATGGGGACAGAGCTAGCTGATATGCTAGACAGAGGAAAGGTGGATATATTGTGTATGCCAGAGACCAGATGGAAGGGGTGTACAGCTGTATGTATTGGAGTTGGGTACAAATAGTTCTATCATGGTGTGTATGGGAGGGGAAATGGTGTAGGGGTTAACCTGAAGGAACATTATGCCAAGAGTATTTGTGGAGGTGATGAGTGTTGGGCAGAGTGTTGTTCAGGAGGCTGGGAATTGATGGTGTAATGTTGACAGTTGTTAATGCATATGCTCAGCTAATTGCATGTGTGATGGATGAGACAGACATACTTTGGTGTGATTAGATGAAGTGGTGATGTGTGTACTCAACGGTGAGTGAGTGGTGATTGGAGCAGATTTTAGTGGGCATGTTGGTGAAGGGGACAGAGAGGATGCAGAAGTGATGTGTAGGTATGGTGTTAAGCAAAGGAATGCAGAAGGTGAGATGGTGGTGGAGTTTGCAATAGAGGTTGGACATGTGTGTGGTGAATACATGGTTTACAAGACTGAGGGGCATAGGGTGACACACAAGAGTGGAGGAAGATGCACACAGGTGGATTATCTCCTATGCAGGTGGGCCTGTTTGAAGGGGATTGGTAACTGTAATGTGGTGACAGGGAAATGTATAGTTATGCAGCATAGAAGGTTGGTCTGTGGGATGATGTTGGTGATCAAGAAGAGGGGGAGGAGTGTGAGGGCAGCACCATGGATCAAATGGTGGATACTGAGGAAGGGTGATTGTGAGGTTGAGTTCAGGAAAGAGTTAAGACAGGCAGTGGATGGCAGTGAAGAGTTAGCAAATATCTGGGTAACTACATCCAAGCTAGTAAGGGAGATGAGTAGAAAGGAGCTTGGTGTGACATCTGCACAGAGGAAGGAGGACAAGGAGACCTTCTGATGGCATAAGGAAGTACAGGGGAGTATACAGAGAAATAGGTTGGCCAAGGAGAAGTGGGATTGTCAGACAGATGAAGAAAGTAGACAGGTATATAGGGAGATGGGTGCAAGGCAAAGAGAGTGGTGGCAAAGGCTGAGGATGGGACATCTGAAGGGTTGTTTGTAAGGTTGGACATCAAGGGTGGAGAATAGGACCTGTACCAATTGGCTTAACAGAGGCATGTATCTAGGAAGGATGTGCAGCAGATAAGGTTGAGAAAAGATAATGGTGGAAATGAACTCACTAGCAAAGAGTGTGTCAAGCAGGTAGAAACAGTACTTTAATGGGCTGCTGCGTGAAGAGAATGAGAGAGTGAGAAGGTTGGATGATGTGGGTATGGTGAATCAGGATGTGCAACAGATTATCAAGGGGGAAGTAAGGATAGCTATGAAGAGGTTTAAGAATGGAAAGGCTGTTGGTCCAGATGACATACCTGTGGAAGCATGGATGTGTTTAGGACAAATGGCTGTGGTCTTTTTAACCAGATTGTCTACTGTAATCTAGAAAAGTGAGAGGATGCGTGAGGGGTGGATAAAATGTGTTTGGGTACTGATTATGAGAATAAGGGTGGTGTGCAGAGCTGTATTAACTACAGAGGGATAACATTGATCAGTCACAGCGTGAGGTAATGGTAAAGGGTGGTGGAAGCTAGGCTAAGAAGGGAGGTGAGGATTACTGATCAGCAGCATGGTTTCATGCCAGGAAAGAGCAGTACAGATGTGATGTTTGTTCTGAGAGTGTTGATGAGGACATACAGAGAAGGTCGGACATAGCTGCATTGAGTCTTTGTGGACAGACAGACAGCATATGACAGGATGCTTAGAGAGGAGTTGTGGTATTGTATGAGGTGGTCAGGAGTGGTGGAGGAATCCATAAGAATGCTACAGGATATATCTGATAAAGTCCTTTTGGGAGGTTGAAAACATGGAGAAATTGAGGAGTGTTAATATTCTGTTAATAAACTGCTGCCTGGTCCACACTGGAGTGAAATTTTTTTGTGTTTTGACCTTTTCTGTGCCATTTTTGCTGTTTACAATGCTACAGGATATGTACAAGGCTAGTGTGACAGCAGTGAGTTCTGCATTGGGAGTGAGTGACAGGTGTATTTAAGGTGGAGGTGGGAGTACAACAAGGATCAGCTATGAGCCCTTTCTTATTTGCAGTGGCGATGGACAGGTTGACAGACATGATCAGACAGGAGTCCCCCTAGACTGTGGTGTTTGCAGATGACATTGTTGTCTGTAGTGAGAGTAGGAAACAGGTTGGGGAGATCCTGGAGAGGTGGACATACAGTCTAGAGAGGAGTGGAATGATGGTTAGCAGGACTAAGATGGAATATATGTGTGTGAATGAGAGGGAGGATGGAGGAATGGTGAGGATGCAGGGAGTACAGTTTTCAAAGGTAGATAGGTGTAAATACTTGGGAACAACAGTTCAGAGTAATGGCGAGTGTGGGGGAGAAGTGAAGACATGAGTACGGGCAGATGTGGGTGGTGGGGAAGAGTGTCTTATATGATTTGTGACAGAAAAGTACCATTAAGAGTGATAGGGAAGGTCTACAAGAGGGTAGTAAGACCAGCTATTTTATATGGGTTGGAGACATTGGCAATGAAAAAAGAGGCACAAGTCAGAGCTGGACGTAGCAGAGTTACTGATGGTATGATTTGCATTGGGTGTAGCCTAGCAGTGTCACAGTCAGTATTGTGCAACACACACTCCAGTAGTGATCATATGGTGTATAGGTGTAGTATATCATGCTATAGTGACTTCATTCCAGATAAAATCCCAATGATGTATCAGACTGCAAGACATGTTACGTGTGGAAGACCTTATATATGAGGACGAAGCCTGGAACTTCTGTGGGACTCTATACAGTTGAGAGGACTGTGAATTTCTGGCAATTGTTGACAGACTATCAGGATAGTGTAGCAGTGTATTGTGAATGTGTTATTTGGATTGTGAAGGGAGGGAAGGTAGATGTAAGTATTGAGGGTCCTTTTCTATCTGACTTTGCATGCTGCTCCAGCTTCTGGTGCTCTATCTACTCTGTATGTTTGTAGGGGGAGACTGAGACATGTCCCATACCACAGTTAGGCATCAGACTACACTGTGAATTGGGCCGGTATCTATAGGGGTAGTTTGTGAGTGGCAAACATGCTGATGATTTTGTTCACATAGTCCATATACTCTACTGTTCCTGTGGCTTACCAGTATGTCACTTTGAATGCGGTGAGATTGGTTCTGGGTATGCACTTTCACGCTGGTGTCTGTTGGTCAGTGCTGTTCCACCCTGTAGTGCCTGATATATTTGCAGTTAGATATATTTTGCAATTAGATAGCAAAATTGGGTTTGTGTTGTGTCAGTCTGCTTGTAGTTTAGACAATACTTGGTGACATGACAGAAAAGTTCTTGTGTATACATGGTCAGACTGCTGAAGTGATTGGTAGGCAAAATAATTTATTGTGTCAGTTTAGTGCTTGTGCATACTTAATACAAACAGTGAAGAGGTTGCTGGGGTAAATATTTAATTTGTGTGTCAGGGAAGTGCTTGGGCATACTTGGACAAACAAGTTCATGGACAACTCCAATATCAAAGGCAAAGCATTACATTTAACAATGGATGTGAGTACTGCAGGGATGTTGGATTATGAATTGCAAAACTGCCTCATTAGTCGACTGCACTTTATAACATTTCTCATTTGAATCTCATTATTTTTAGGCCTTGCACATTAGCATAAATGGCCTGTATGAATCATAGCATTGTGATGCTCATTTGTAAGTATCAGGATTTCCCCCTGTTGCATTTGTTCAAGCAACTATGAGTAATGCCCTTAGTGTGAAATAAACCGAGCTTTCAACGCAAGAGCACTTTGCAGACTAACTTATTAGTCTGATAATGACATACATCATGCTCATAACTGTTAATTCCACAACCTATGCTTAATAACATGAGACACAGGATTACTTAACTCAACCAAATCCTCTTGCATCTGACTTGAAAAGAGAAGCATGGGCAAACATTTATAAACAAATAAAACAAAAAAGTTAATGTTTATATATTGATGTATATGAAATGCTGAATATTTGTGGTTCTGAAAATGAATGGCCCTATTTTGACATTAGCTGTCATGTTTTCTAACCTAGGAAACAAACAGCTGGTTAGAACTGAAGATTTTGTCCTGTCAATGATGTGTCTGAGTTGCTTGTGGACATCCATAGTATGTAGAATTCATTCTCCCCTAATTTTTGCTTCTGGATAGAAACATGGAGATGAATTGACTAGCTCAAAGTAAACTCTGAAACCTCTTGCGTAAAAAAGATTTGTTGTCAAAGTTGCTTTACCTTTGTGAAAAATGAGATAGGGTTGGATTAAAATAAGGGATTGTAACTTAAGACACTCTTTTTGCTGAAGTCAGATCAATGAGCAACACTATTTTCCAAGATAAGAACATTATATCAGCCTTATGAGCAGTTCAAAATGACCCCCCCCCCCCACATTAAAAACTGTGTGATGTGAAGCAGATAAAAGAGGCGGATCAATGGGCAGATAGAGATGGAAAGAGATGAATCTTGATAGAGGAGTAAGAAAGTCCAGAGGATAATAACTCACACAAACACTACAGAAGCAGAGGGTTTTGTGCCTTAAAGGATCCTGGTTTTAAAGATGGGAGGTGTGCAAGTAACTTCCTCATATTGTCAAAGGAAACAAGCAGAATCTTATACATATGAGCCTGCCTAGTCACTATCCTGAAGGCTAAGGGGAAAGATGTTTAAATGATCTTCTACAACCTAGCATAAGCTTTTCCATCTTTATCAGAAGGAATAGGGTTAGCTTCTGTAAGGTGTTTGGCAGTAGATAGTTTTGTCAGAGAAATCATTGCATGGTCAAATCTAGGGTTTGAAAAAAAAGAAATGTGTGAGTCTGGGGACCATATATAATTTATCTAATTTTCTATGGGCAGTTGGCTGACCGTCAGGCAAACTGAAGGCTGCCTGGAAGGTGTCCTCTAATGTTAGTAAACAGGAGAGCAGCTGAAGGTTAAGGTAAGCCCACCTGTGCAAATCTTAATATTTTACTTGGAATTTTGAATCTCTGCTCCCACTAAAATACATCTTTCATTCTGGCAATAGTAGCAGAAAAAATATAATTTTCTGTGTGGTGAATCTGAAGAAAAACTTTGCAAAGAGTAATATCTTCCATTCTGTGGAGTATAAACTTGAGAAACACACTCCGGGATTCAAGAAGCTCGGCACAAGGACGGTTTTAGCCTTACACCAAGTGTCCTCACTACAGATGGTGCAGCAGCGCCATATGAATATGTATGAGGGCGTGCCGCCGCACCCTCAACGTGCACAGGAAACATATGCGAGTGCAGGGGGCATGTACAAGTGCTCTACAGAGGCATAAACATGCCCTGACAGTTGCATAACCTACTATGCCTACTAGTAGAGCCCGTCTCTAATAGTAAGTCAGTAATTCAGTGTCCGTGGATACCGAAATGTATGCTAAGCATACAAGAGTGTCCACGAACAGTGAAATAAAATCGACGTAGTAAACACACAAGCACATAGTGGAATGTTGAACCCTGTCCCTACAACTTTCACAATTAGATTCCCCGTGACCCTATTATACATTTGAATTGCTGCAATATCAAAGGTGTAAGCAAAGTGCAGCATGTCTGCATGTCACTGCCCTCCGCCGGGCATAGCTTACACATCAAATTTATTCAAAAAGAGAAAAACATGTGGAATCAATGTCAATAGTGTAGTATTTAGAGCATCCCCCTAACAAACAAGCATTCATGGTTCAAGCCCAACAATAGCACATATCATTTTCCATGTGGAATGAATGTTGTTTTGCTGTAAAACCGACATAAGAGTATCACATGAGATATTTAACTAAATTTCATTCAATCAAAGGGGCACTGTCATAATGAATAAGACACTAGTAAGCAGGTGTAAGCACAAATAAGCAGCAGTAAACATATATAAGTACCAATAAGCAAGCCTGAGTGTGCTTGCGCGGGTCTAAGCAGTGCCCAGCATAGGAAATGTATATAAGTATGTACAGATATATACATATATATATACATATATACAGATATATATATATATATATATATATATATATATATATATATATATATATATATATATATATATATATATATATATATATATGCATATACATATATATAAATAGGTTCATAGGAAGGTACTAGGCTATCGGCCCAAGGGCCTATGTAAGCCTAACCAACAAGGTTCCCTGGCGTACGCCACCCAAGAAAGTTAATTTCCTGTGCCACTGTCAAGCAGAAACACAGAGGTGATCCCCGGGGTGTATTTCCTATTTCCCATCCACTCATCAAGATTTTTCTTGAAGAGTGCTAATGAAGAACTTTGCTTGACATAGATGGGTAGCCTGTTCCAGAATATGGGAAGTCTCTGGGACAGGAATCTATCCCTCCAGCATGTCCTGTTTATTGTGGTGACAAGGTTTAGGTCCCTAGAGTGTGTAGCTCAGAGGGATTTGGATTTCTTTAGGTGTAGCATGTCCAACAGCTTTGGGTTTAAAATAGCATTATATGTTAGGCAGAGATCACCTCGGAGTAGGCGATATGCTACAGAGTAAAGCTGGAGTTTTATATATATATATATATATATATATATATATATATATATATATGAAGAAAGAATGATGTAACAATAAAGCATGCACAAGGAATGAGAAGGGAATCAACAGCAACCCCAGTATTATATAGTGCTGTCAGCATATGTCATATCAAGCTGGGCAGGAGTGAGCAAAACACTGCTACTCACACCACAGGCAGGATATTACCAGTGGGAGTAACATTGTTGATCTGCTAAGTCTACTTTACATACAGAGGGTAGTCCCTGGTGGGACTACCCAAAAATTGATAGACTATTTGGCCATCCGACCATTACACAAGCAAGGGCAGGTATGTTCAAGGACGAAATGGTGGGAGAGCCTGAGAATACATGGGTTGGGACAACATACATGTAGGGCCCCTAATGCTTGGGAGAGGGCAATGTGTGGAGGTGTGTCATGGCTGTGATAGCAACTGGACAATGGATGGTATGCGTGTATGTTGAACTCGGGTGAGGTGGAGGAACTATGGGTATGAAACTATGGATCCAGGCGTGCCAGGGTTGGATGGGCTGGTTCTTATTAGACCGACCCATGGAGGTCAGCGAGTTTGTTATAAGTATATATGCATACACACATGCAGACATCTATATGTAGAAGTACATTCTCTGTAACACATTCATTCCATTTGCAGACATAAATAACATGAATGCACACTTACAAACCTTGACAGTAGATAGAATAACAGGTTGTGCATAAGAGGGAAGGGATGAAACTTCTAAAATGCAGAAGGGTGTACAATGTCGGACGTCAGTGCTGTGCTGAAAAAAGTCAAATGTGACGATTTCCCACACGTGGAATCATTCCTGTGATCTGCCTGCTATGGCAACACCAATTACTAAACCGGTCTATTTGTAAAAGAAATATGCCAAACACGTACATAATTAGGCTCTCATGTGTAACATGTGCATTACCACATAGTCATACTTATTAATTTATCGTAGTGTCATGTTAACAGGAGTAATGATGTAATAAAGTATAGAGTCTAATCTTGACATAAAGACATGCGTGTCTCATGTGGGACAACCCAAAAATTACAAATGGTGTCCTTTTGGTCACTCATGTCATCAATGTTTGTGGACTAAAAGTTTGGGAGTTCTGAGGATACATGGAGTGAGTCAACCGATGGGATGAGTCTACAGGAATGGGGTGTGGCCAATGTGTAGTGGTGTGGATACACAGTGAATCCAACTGGAGAATGGATGACTGCAGTGTTAGGGAGGCATTGGGGTGGGTGTTTGGGGAACCAGGAGCCATGGCTATATGGGCATATATGCAAATGAAGCAGCGCAGCAATAGTGTATTGGATAGAGCAACTGCCTAACGAACAGACATTCCCATTCCGAATCCCACTGCATCACATTCCATTTACCATCGTTAATCTGTACATGAACATATTGTGACATCTATCCACTGTATAACCTGCAAAATAACATTTAAAAGTGAACTGGAGTGAAGTGTCAGTGTCATAATGAATATTTTCTTTTAGTACAAGTGTGACTGGTGTTTACTGAGTCGACTCAAGATGAACCGTGTGATTCAACATAATCTGAATATAACTTTAAGATAACATAACACTTTGTAATATAACCTTAATGATAGTTTTTGTGCACAGATGAGATGTGTTTGTTGTTTCTGTAAAAAAGGAACAGTTATATTTAGAGTTTAGCAGCTTTTCAAAATGAGCTTGCACACCTGATTTGTATGGAGTATATTTACTTTAATACATGGTTTTAAACTGAAACAAAGTGATAGGTTACTTAATGGTTATGCTTTTTCACATGGCATATACACCTTTAATTGTTGGTGGATAAGCTGAGAAGATGTGATAGGTTCACATTTTATGACGAGGGGCTTTTAAACTGTGGTTTGAACGTTAGTGATTGTCTGATGAAGTCTGATAATATCAGGACGAAAAGCCATTTACGCTATTTTTTCTGTCTTGTCATAGTGTATTTTGGAGTATCCACTTTGTGTGGAATCCTTGCATTAAAGGAGCATTTTATTAACATCGGAGTGTGGAGTCTGATGCTTGTTTAAAATTTACTTGCCTGTTTTGAACTTGTTTCTCTTCATTTTTGTCCATTATTGGCATGTCACTGAGAACCCCAGACAGTGACTGTCATACCACTGTTTCATGTGACATATGTCCAATCAGGGATGCGATGGCAGTAACACTCATCACTATCACCATGTACTGACTGCAATCCTCACACTATGCTCCTGCAGTTCACAGATGTGTGTTCAGTGAGTAACACAGGAAACAAATGGTTCCACACACTGACCAGTCCACAGATGGCCCTACAGATGGGAGTTCCTTCACAAACAGAGCACTGTCTTGTCAGTTTTAAAACATGCAGAATAGCCATTACCACACACAACTTGTTAAACAAGCAGCTGTCTCAATGAAGCATAACTACACTTACATGCTGTAGTAATGTCTGGCACATCACCCCCCTGTCTTTAGGCTATTTTCCACTGTGCATGTTGTTTGAGGAATATCCAGATATCATCTGTGATGCCGTTTACCAAACACCAGATCCAGGTACCACTCACAGCGACTGTCATGGGCAAACACCAACATGATGTTCCTAGATATTGTATTGTGTTTCCATGCAATTGGCTATGGGAACATCCTCACAGCTGTTCCACATGCAATAAGCTAGAGGAGGACTGCAATAGGTGCAGAGGCCATCACCTGATCATGACCATCACTTACAAAACACAAGCTGCTGCTACTGAGCAGGTGTACAACTCCACATCCACCATAGAGTGTGTGGGATGAACAGACAGAGGCAAAGTACATCACAGAAGGGTTTGGAGACTAAAAAATAAGCATGATCTGTTGCACACCTACCAGTACAGGGGTTCAAACCCCTGACTGACTAGTCATTACTATTACAAGGGCATGCAGTTACTCCATGTGCCACAAAGCTGACATGTTGGTGTGCTGTAAGAACATATATGTATGCTGGTGAGCGACATCTGCAACAGACATATAGTAGACATACATTAGGTGTGGCACATATGGCTGTCCACATGAACGGATGTCATTGTCAACACAACCACTCTAATGGACTCACATTGACACATTTTGCCAGGCCCACAAATACACTTCCTAACTACTTAGTTTGCCACACTGCAGTAATGCACAGGTTATACATGCACCACAGGGGATATCCGGAGATTCTATGGGCTAGAGCATGTGAACGTGTCTAACATCAGTCGATATGCCAATGGGAGTTATACTGGGTGTGACTGTGGTTGGGAGCATCATACCCCACATACAGACACAAGGTGCCAGCACTGACATGCATGTGTGCATTGCTTCATGGGTGTGTAGTGGTTGGCTGTGCAAGATGGCTGTACAAGGCTGGGTGAGGAGTAATCCTTGGCATCACGCCACCCGACAATGGTGTGCAGTGTGGTACAGGGGTGTAGTGTCTTCAATGTTCCACACAGATGGGTATTGTATGAACTGTCCTGACATCCTGGTTACCATTGTGTATGGCCATTGCTTTGCAATGCATGCCATGTCTGTGTTTGATAGTCCTTGACATGGACATTGCCTGGAATGTGCACATTCCATAATATTGTACAGTGACATGTACAAGTGTACCTGGTTTGGCTAGCACATGTGTACACAGACTGTTTTCCTGAGATATGCCAATATTGGCCTGGTGTGGCAGGACCTGCTTAAAGACAGCAGGTTGACCCTGCACTTGCATTGATAGCATGATACAGGTATTCCCTGGTGTCAGTGGCATCAGTCCATTAAGGGCACATGTGTAAGGCATTGTATGGCCTCTGTGGATCACATTTGATGACACCACATATGTTGCTGGCATCCAGTGGCGAACATAGTGAAGGCACATTATCTTCAATTATGTACCTTTTGTACTGTTGTACAGGGTGCCATACCCTCTGCAGCCCACTGCAATCACACCATGCCTACTATCTGTCATCAATGTGCAGGGTACTAGCAACATAGCAGGATATTCTAGGTAAGTGTGTTTGTGTATGATACATGGGTTCAGAACGTATTCCGGGTAATAGTAGGGTTGCATACTTTGTTCACCAGGCCTTTTGCCAGATGTAGGAGTATGGCTTGCCAAAACAGTCCCTTGGCTGACTGACATCTGTACTCCTCATGAGGTGGACATTGTGACATATAATATGGACACCATATAGGAAAACTACAAAATCTGCTCCCCAACATGTCCAGTGGTTTGACACTCACAGCCACCTCCACACAGGCTCTGACTGTTAAATACACATAAACCTGCCATGTTTTGGAATAGAACGCCTGCTTAACTAGTTTATCATAGTACAGCATTAAGCACTTACAGCATGCACTACGGAGATTACTGGGTTACTGCACTCCCAGAGGTGTATTACTAGATGGATGACAACAGCAGGATTGCCAAAGATGGTTATATGAATTGTAAAGAGTGTGCATATTCTAAAAAGCATTGTTTCATTCTCAGTCAGACACACACACACACTTAGCCTGCCCTGGAATAGAACCCCTGCCTAGCTAATGTATCACATTACAGCATTATGCAGTTACAGCATGCGCTAAGGAGATTACTGGGTTACAAATGTCCCAGAGGTACATTTCTAGGTGGGTGACATCAGCAGGATTACCAAAGGTGGTTATGAGAATTGTAAAGAGTGCTCATACTCTAAAACGCATTGCTACATTCTCAGACAGACACACACACAGTTGGCCTGTTTTGGAATAGAACCTCTACCTAACTAGTTAATCACACTATAGTAATACACAGTTACAGCACGCGCTATGGAGAATACTTGGTTACAACAGTCCCAGAGGTGTATTTCTAGGTGGGTGACATCAGCAGGATTGCCAAAGGTGAGTATGTGAATTGTAAAGAGTGTGCATACTCTAAAGGTATCATTTTTTTCTCCGGCAGGCAGACACACACTGTTGGCCTGTCTGGGATTAGAACACCTACCAAACTAGTTTAGCACACTACAGCATTACACAGTTACAGCATGCACCATGGAGATTACTGGGTTACAGCAGTCCCAGGGGTATATTCGTAGGTGGGTGACATCAGCAGGATTGCCAAAGAAGGGCATTTCAAGTGTACTGCGAGTTGTACATGTCTGTTATCTGTGTGTACCTACTGCTTACTGTCATGAAAACACATTTACACCTGCTTATAATTGCCTTATGCAGTCCTAAGTGACAGTATCAACAAGGCTTGCATGTCTTGAACCCTGGACCATGCACACTGACATCACTGGACATACCACTAAGCCATCTGGGTTGCATACATATTGTGTGGAGTTTATAATGCACATCTTACTACAGGTATTCCACAGTACTGAAAACAAGTTGGACAGTCACTTTGTGTACATATCTACAGTACCCTTGAATGTACTGTACTCTCTGAAACAATAAAGACAAGTCTACATCTGTCATAACTACATATATATATATATATATATATATATATATATATATATATATATGCACCTATGGGATGTGTACACACTCACACACACACACACACACACACACACACACACACACACACACACACACATATATATATATATATATATATATATATATATATATATATAGATACACACACGTCTGAAAACCCTTTGTGACACAGAAGGGCTCCAAAGGAACTGATGTGTACACAAAACAGGGGCATCTCTTATGTTATAACATTTAAATCTTAAGCAGTTCACCAGAGAAGGGATGGTTGTCGTGTATGTGGAGTTTGGGGTGGGGAATGATGGCTAGTGTAATCTACCCCAGTGATTGTGGAGTTAGGGTGGGGGAATGATGGGTATGGACTTACACCCCAGCGACCACTTCTGTGTCACTGCTCGACAGTGGCACAGGAAAATAACATGCCCAACTGTAGTCGTGCTTGACTGTGTATTCCTTACCATTCCTAACTATGTAATACTTTGTAGACACCGGTCACCACAGATGGCTACCATGGTGTGCTAAAAGACATTGCACATGTGTATGCCTGGCTACAGGGTAGTCACACACACAAACATGCACACACTTGCCAGTATTGTGCATACACTTTTTGCCTATGTAAAGGTAACTAGTACAGTGTTATGCAGTTGGGGTATGTGCCACAGAACATATACAATCACACATACTCTGATTCCACTTTTGAGCTGGGTGACATCACAGGACTGATTATTTGCAGTGGGGAGGGTGGAAGAGAGAGGTTTAGCAGTTGACAAGGCTAAAGGCCAGTGCAAAACGCGGTATCTCTTTGGAATGCAGCAAAACCCACTTTCATGACAGGATGCAGATACAATTACACACACACAGCCACTTGCGGGCACACAGACTCAGGCGTTTGCTGTCACCAACACAAGCACACATACACAGTTGCCAGTGGTGGGATCATAACTCCTGCCTATCTACAGATCACTATTACAGCACTGCACAGTTACGAGACATGCCACAGAGATTATACTTTGCAAGGCAGTCAGAATGCCTTTCTAAGATTGAGGACAACAACATAGCTGTAAACCTGTTTGTTTAAAGTAGGTGTCCATTACAACCTGTATTCACAAACAAGACACGTCATCTGCAGGTAGTACATAGGTAGGCCTGAGAGGTATAGTTGTAGCACAACAGGTACCTTAACTGGAGTATGGCCATCTGTGGAATGGACAATTACTATCACTACACATGGTTACAGTGGGCATGCTCATACACTTAGTAACAAAGGGCTTGTTGGATGCACTGACTCAAATTACACAAGGTGACAGTGGGTACGCTCATACACTTAGCACAGGGCTATTTGTGATGCACTCTGATTCTAACCACAGAAGGCCACAGTCTGCATGCTCCTACACTTACATGTACAGAACACATTGTAATGGACTCATATTGTAAACACACAGGTTTACAGCTATGTACATCTTACCTGTCAGTATATATGCACATCATACTGGTTTACTACCTAATACCTGTATGTGGCCTGTAAATGATACATCTGACTCTATGCTGTGTGATACATATGCATACATGTATATGAAGTACTGACATATATATATATATATATATATATATATATATATATATATATATATATATGTTAAGTATACACATTCATGCATGTGTGGACATGACAGGCAATAGGTTTACCTGGGACACACAGGCGGATGCTACCTACAGCATATGTCACACACCTTGCTGCCCTGAAAGGCATACATTGATAGCAGGTTGTGGACAGTGGCATTATACATAGAACAGTGGCATGTGCAAGCATAATGTGTAAGCCTCATTCTGTAATGGTACTGAGGTGCAGGTGTCAAGATGACATCTCCTGGCTGTGTTAGTAGTTGTCATTATTAGCAGGACTGCTACCCTAAGTATATCTCACATTGGTCATGTACACAATTTCTGCTGCTGTCCATCACCCTACATGAGGCATTTGCTACCAAGCACATTACTGCCACTCACAGTGATGTCATGGTACGAGTGGCAACTGCTAGACCAAAACAATGAGCCAATGTCCTTCTGTTATTATGAGGTTGTCCAGTGTCTGTCATTCCGGGCTGTCATGACTGAACGACAAGCCTTCAACACAGAGCACAAGAATCCATGTTTTACGTGCATGTGGATAATATCTAGGTCGCATTTACCCATATAGCTGCATTCCAGGCAAATGTCCTACTCCCAGAAGTAACACTCTGACACCTACAAGACAATTGCTTTGGATGCTTATGCTAACCAGTGCTAGATGTGTGGCTTTAGTAATCCATTTGCTCAATGTAGAACCTACAATGGGGAATACTGACATCTGTGCAGTTAAGAACACCTGGCTGAAGGCTCTGTAGTACACAATTGCACTACCATAATATAACTCAGATCCAGACATGTGGGCCATAACAGTGGTATGGACCATTCCAGGTGGTGGTGTCCACATATTCATAAAGGCTACTCACATGTAAAGAGCACTACTCCAACATAACTCATCACAGATGAGTCAGGTACAGGTGACAGTGGCAAATGCTGTATTCTAGGTTGTATCCTCATATACATTCACCACCTTGACCCCAGACTACCAACACACATCCATATGTGGTATGACATAGTATGGTAGACCACCAGATAAACCTTGATTAGTAGACTGTACCTAGGCCTACATCAACTGTGCAAAGTGCCCATGTACAGACACATAATGTGTTATGCAATGCAATAATACCACTGTTTGTAACCAACTCAGTTGCACACATACCAGGGTCCCTCGGATGTTGTCAGCATTAAAACAGTTGACTGTTGCTGTACACCAGTAAACAACACCCTCATGGTTGGATATGATCTAACTGTACCTGCCCTGGATATGTACATCCCACACTCATACAACATACATGACATTACCATAGCTTTCGTTATCCTTTCTACATACAGGTGGCTACAGTCATTACACACATGCACATGGCAGATAGCATGCTAACAGTACATAAGGTTTGATATCTATGTTAATAGAGGTAATATTCCCTCTCTACTGGTCATCCATGACACCTATCATATCATACAACACCCCATGTGGCATGCATGTCATTAGACATGTCCACCTAATGCAATGCCTACAAACATACCCAAATAACAGGATCATAGGACCTACACAAGGCCTGTATTGACAGAATCAGGGAAATCCAGCTCTGCTCTGTATGCTCCTGAGTAGTCACAGGCGATATGTTCATGACATGTACAGCCATGTGTGGCCGCAACTCCTACATATACCCCATGTCAACAATTGCAAGCCATGCATGCTGTGTGCTGCCTGGACATTAGCGTTAGTACCACAATAGCTAGTACGTACTGGGGTGAGATGTTTACAAGCCACAGACCTCGCACATGCTTGAATGAGTGTAATGCCTAGCTCTAACAGAGCACATTGCTGGCACTTTTCCAGTAAACATGAGGTGTGTGTAGCAAATATGATGTGCTCACTGTTGACCATTATAGTGCCCTGGCTTCACCACGGCACTGTCAAGTACCAGTTTGTAGGAGCATGACATTGAAAAATGCTGTGTGTGTCTCGCTGATATGTGCTGCTGTCATATATGTACACTTGGCTACTCGGTGAAGGTGGTGGTGTCCTACCAGTACATGAATACAACATCCATTATGGTGTAAAGCTCGTCTATGTTTTATACATGGCTTGGGGAATGTGTGGAATGTGTCCTCTTGACCTGCTAGTGCACTTACTGATGTAGACCGCATATGTGTACATGTATTGATGTTTGTGTAGATTCCATGTGTGTGCAGTGTCTGATGTCTGAAGGTGACTGTTGTCTTAGTGCATCAGGCTGTTGCAATACAGCCTCGACATTGCCAACTGTATATGGTGATATGCTCTAAGTACAGTAAGCTGTACATGAGGTATGGACAGATGTTTGGACATGACTACTAAGTGGTGGGGCTTCTTTGCAGATGAATGATTACTGAGGACAGCTCGCTGATGTGTTACAACCATTCCTACAATAACTTGTGTAACTGCTAAGGTAAGGTTTTATTACTTGAAGTGGAAGACAGACAATGTAGAATGCAGTAAGGGTGACACTGAAGGCAAACCTCATGACACCTGTAATAGTAATACCTCCCCTGTGCATATATTTTGCATATATCAGCACAGTTGGCAAAGGAAAGAGTCAGTAAGCTTTGTAGTAAATGCAATAGTGCTGTACTTCTGTAATACCTATCATGAGATAGGCAGGTGTTTGATTCACAGTACTGGCATGTGTGGGTGTGTGTGTCCATATATGTCACGTATGGTTGGGAATACATCCCACATGTTTTCACTCTCCTGAATACTGTTGTTGACACCAATACAGAGTGAAGTGTAGAAAGAAAGGCATAGAAATGTGGTTGAACCTCACACATGTAAAGTGTCTGTATGTGTGTGACATATGTGTATATCTTTGTGAATGCCACAGAGTGTGTGTGTGTGTGTGTGTGTGTGTGTGTGTGTGTGTGTGTGTGTGTGTGTGTGTGTGTGTGTGTGGCTATCTGTGTGTATGGCTGGTCTGTCCCTGGAGTGAGGCTGTATTTTACAATAGTGAAATGTTAATGCCCCCTCCCCCATCCACTCAATGCAATCTATCATCCCTGTTGATATCATCAATCGTAGATGGGCATTCTAACCACGTGTTAACATGTACACCCTGGGGTGTGACCTGTTGTTACATAGCCTACTGATGGACCCCCCTCCCACATACACTCACTGCACTGTGGTATTCCTGTCGATGTCCTCGATTTTAAGTCATTCCGACTACCTGCACATGTGTAATCTCTGTGGCACATTTTGTAATTGTGTAGTACTATAATGATGATATGCACATAAGCAGGGGTTCTCATCCGAACACTGTCAACTGTGTGTCTGTCAGAGTGTTTGTTACTGTGTCTGTGAATCCCTGAGTGTGTGGGTGTGTTTGCATGCTGTCATGGCAGTGAGTATTACTGCTTCCCAATGAGAAGCCCCTTTTTCAACTGGCCTTTACCCTTGTCATCTGCCATACCACTCTTTTACCTTCTCCCCACTCCAGGTAACTCTATGTGTGATGTCACCCACTATGGATGTAATAGCTCTGAACACAGTAGCTTACTACACAGCTATCATGCTCTTGGATCATTAGAACAGTAAACATAATTAAACCATTGGAAAATATAACTGTGATGTGGAAGCTACAAAGTGCATGCAGGTATTGTCATACTGTCCTGTGGGTAGTCAACATGTACATATGGGACACTAACCGCAAACACCGACATCCCCCAGCACATGCAACTACACCTGAAAGAGGAAGGCAGAACGTCAAGATCAACATGCTTTTAGTGTTGTTATACATGATACATACTGTCAAACGTACAAAATGCATTCTAAAACTGTAATACATGGTATGTCTGCTGCCTGTCAACACTACTCAACAATATTAATCTGCAATTGTTTACCTAGTATATTCACTCTGTGCATCAGACCATATGAGCATGTCCCTGCACCGATGGTGTGGATTACAGGGATGTGGCACAGGCATCATCATATGCACATTGTGATAATGTTTGCCAGAGGCCTAGGCTGCACCATTGGATGACATCATGTGTGTGTGTTAGGGCCTGTGATATCATTGGGCGTGTGTGGATTTTATGCGTGTGTGTGTTGAAGTGCTCTACATTTGTTTCCGGTGTATGTGTGTATGCATGCACACAGGTCTGGCATGTGGCTGGCCTACACAGGGGTATTATTGACAGCTGCAGACTGTACAAGGCAGGTTTCACAGTTCACGGTGTCCAGCCATGGCCATGCGACCTGCGCCTGCCATGGGTTGCACGGGCACTACCAGGCAGAAGTCCAGATAGGGTACTGTCTGATAATACATGTCCACTGGAATCATGTCCCTGTTGGAACCATCCAGGACCACATGGACATGGCCTGCTGTGTTCTGGTGTGGACTGCACAGCACCAGCTGCACTGCTGCTGCTACCACCATTATGGGAGAGGGCATGTGCAGTAGCCCTTTAACAGGTGATGTAGCTGACCTACATCATGTGCTCGATGCCTCACTCCCACCAGATGTTCCAGCACAGACATTCCACGCTTGAGGATTGACATGCCATGGTCAAGGACTCCCACCATGTCACCCAATCTTCTATCCAAAACATCTGCAAGATGATGATGAGCATTTGCAAGTGCCTGGATGTTGTTAGTTAATGAACAGACAGCAGCCCTCTGAAGCCTCAGACCTTCTCTGTTGTGCCATTCAGCACGTGCCTGTGTCTCCATTACAGCCCAAAAGATGTGTCTGGTGACTCCAGCTGATGTGCTTTGTCTCGCAGGGGCATGTTGGCCAGTGGTCCTCCTATGAGCAGCACTGGGCACATGCCTGTGTGGGACATCACCGTTCAGTTGACTGAGATTATGGTGTGCAGGCACACCTTCCATAGTAACACCAATCCACGGGAAGGCAGGACAGCACAGCAATAAAAACAGCAAAAAAAATAGCGTATACTCGTTTATTATCCGCTTTCGTAACAAACTTCCTCAGAATGAACACATGTATCAAAACCTCTTTCTTAAATATCAGTACAAAGTCGTGTGATTAATTAAACAATTAAATGTTCAAAAATTCAAAAAATAATAAAGTTCCTTAAACTTCTTAAAAACTTTTCTATTGTTAAAACACAAAAGACATCAGTTAATTTTGTTGTTTGTTAGTTATCTCTGAACAAAGTGAGAATAAATTAAACCTCCAGCTTTGTTTACATTTAATTTTTGCTGTTTTAAGAAACACTTAATGTTAATGGTCTCAATGGGCTCCGTTTCTTAAAGCTGCTTTTTGACAACAACACTGCCAAAAAGGAACTACTTAGGAAAGAAATTACTGAACTAGAGACATATTTCAAGCAGAGTTTAGGTGAGCCAAAGTTTTCTGAGTTTTTTGCTTCCGTTTCTAAAGAAACTGAAGTTTTCTTTTGACAACATTAACAGGAAACATTCAAAATTGTTGCGAGATCTTGACTCATACAAAAATAACTCTGCTTTTGCTAATTTTGGTGCTCCCAACAAAACTTATAAATATGTTAACAACAATGGTCAAGGAACCAAAAAGGTTGATGGAGGGCTTTTGTCTAACATAGTTGGACACGGAAGTAACAATTATTTTAGGAATTATTCCTCTGTGACGGCCGGGTTTACGGACCCCTCTAGGTCTAACATTCGTGAAAGAACGGCAACTAAGTTACCCTCTGATAAAAGTATCACTAACGAGGTTGTTCAAGCTGAAGGGAATCCTTCAGTAGTTGTTGAGAATTTTCCACTATTGCCTATTGTAGACAATGCTACTAAGAACAGTAGTAATGCCACTGTTGCCGGGGCAGGATCAGGGAATTCCACTTCCCTACCATCATCAGGTTCTTTTTCCAACCGGAGGAACCAAACTGCAACCAAGACAGTGTTAACCAGGAGTCGAACTTTTCTGGGTTCCCAGTCCTCAGGGGAGGAGACCTAGAAGCTACAAACGACCATTTTAGCATTATCAATTTGACTAATCATGTTTTTAGTAGTGATGAATTGGATGTTTTGAAATTAGGGCTTAATTTTGTTCCCCAAACAAGGGCCAACTATGTGAGGACTGTTATTGACATCAAGAAATATTCTCGAAAGTTGAATTTGCATTATCTATTGCATGATTTACCTACAACTGAACGTACTTTTGTTAAACCTTCACTTTATTGTCCTAAGTTACATCACACTTTAAAGGTGTTTGAGGAAACATGCATTCAGGATGTTGATTGTTTATTGAGACATGGCTCTAGTTTATTGAGTAATTTAACAAACGATGAGAGGCAGGCTATTAAAAATTTACAATCCATGACGAGCGAATTCCGTTTTATGAAAAGTGACAAAGGGAACAACATAGTTATTATGAGGAAGGAGTCTTATGTAAAGGGTATGTTAGATCTGTTAAGCAACAGGGAAGAATATGAAATAATTTCACTATTTGAAATTAAGCGATGTTATCGTTTAATCCAGTCATACTTATATAATGCCCTTATGAATGGGGAAATAAGTTTTGAGCTATATGAATTTTGCACTAATGATCAACCTAGGATAGGGGTACTTTTTGGGATCCCTAAGGTTCATAAGTCAACCCTTAATCCGCCATTTAGACCTATAGTGTCGGCCCCCCATTCAGTTACCGAAGGATTGGCTCTGGTCCTTGATGCAGTCCTAGGGCCTGTTGTCTCCACACAACCTTCCTTTATTTGGGATTCTTGGCATTTTCTTAAAAAATTAACCATTTTGTCACCACCTGTGGTTTTGATCCCAATAAACAGGTCATGTTTACCCTTGATGTTGTTTCCCTTTTCACCTGTATTCCCCATTATGAAGGGGTTGAAGCTATTCGGAATTTTTTAACTATCAGTTGTTCCAATTTTACTAATGACATGGTTTCTCTTATATGTAGGTTATTAGAAGTCACTTTAGAGAACAACTTTTTTCTTTTTGGAAAGACATACTATCGGCAAAAATGAGGGGTTGCCATGGGTTCCTCGGCAGCACCAGCATTTGCTAACCTGGTTATGTCTTGGTGGGAAAAACAATTTCTCCCTGTCTTGGCTGGTAAATATAACATTTGTTTTTTCTGTCGGTTTATGGACGACTTATTTTTTATAATTAATGGGGACACTACTACTGTTAATGAGTTTCATACCGACATCAACTCGCTTTCGGATTATTTAAAATTCACTATTGGAACGGAAGGGTTGGACGTCAATTTTTTGGATGTCTCCCTTAAATGGGACTTTCAGGAAAACAGACTACATAGTTGTATTCATCGGAAAATGACATTCAATAACGGCTACCTACATTATAGGAGTGGGCATCCCAAGTATATTACAAACAATATTCCCAGAGGGCAGTTCATTTGAGCAAGCTGCATGACCTCCAAAGATGCGGACTTGACTCAGGAATTTGCCTTTATTACCTCCTTATTTCTTAACAGAGGTTATGATGAATCCACCCTTGGTTATACTAGGGCTGATATTTGGTCCAAAAGGGATGACAAATACCTTCCATTATTAAATTTGAAAACCGACGATGTGTATTTTTCATTGAAGAAAGATACAGACAAAGAAATGAATGCTAATCTAATTTGTTCTTTGGAGATGAGCTCAGATTGTCGGAACATTCAAAATATTATCAATAAAAACTGGGGAATCATAAAAGGAAATAAGGACATTTTCCAAACCCTGGGAGTAAAACCTATGTTTGTCCAAAAAAATAGTTTTAATTTAAAACGGATTTTGGAAAACCAGCAGAGAAGGAGCTTTAATTTTGTGTCCAACAAGAGAGGCATGCACACTTGTAACCAATGTAACATCTGCCGTTTTATTTCCACGGGTCCTTATATTACGGTCAGTACTTTTAATAGGACCTTGGAGGTCCCAGGTTATGTGAATTGTAGCACCAGTGGGGTTATTTACATTGCTTTATGTTCAACCTGCACTGCGTTCTACATAGGGATGACCACCAGGGAGCTAAAAACACGAATTAGGGAGCATTTATACTCCATAAAATCTAAAGATGACAAGAATGCTCTTTTTAAGCATTCATTAGTCTGTCCAACCTTCAAAAAATTTTTACTTTCTGTTTTAGAAGTGGGTCAGAAGGACTTGAGGGAAGGTGATTTTAAAAACTATCTTCTACAAAGAGAAACACATTGGCAGATCAAATTAAAATCTGATACCGCCCCTGGTCTCAATGAGACCATTAACATTAAGTGTTTCTTAAAACAGCGAAAATTAAATGTAAACAAAGCTGGAGGTTTAATTTATTCTCACTTTGTTCAGAGATAACTAACAAACAACAAAATTAACTGATGTCTTTTGTGTTTTAACAACAGAAAAGTTTTTAAGAAGTTTAAGGAACTTTATTATTTTTTGAATTTTTGAACATTTAATTGTTTAATTAATCACATGACTTTGTACTGATATTTAAGAAAGAGGTTTTGATACATGTGTTCATTCTGAGGAAGTTTGTTACGAAAGCGGATAATAAACGAGTATACGCTATTTTTTTTGCTGTTTTTATTGCTGTGCTGTCCTGCCTTCCCGTGGATTGGTGTTATTTTGGTTTTTGAACACCTTCCATAGTCTCCACACTTCCCTGTTCCATGCTACCACCCACCAACTGTCCTTCCTTTATGGCCAGTGACGATGAGGTATGTGTAGGCAGGGGAACTGTGTGCGAGGATGAGGGGGATACAGGTGGAATGGTAAACAATGGCACAGATTCAGCCCCTGACAACCCTGCCTGTGCCTCAATCATACTATCATCATCACTGCTAGAGTCTGTGGGGATGCTAACATCAGGTGGACCGCAGGAGGGCAACACACCTACATCAACACCTGTGAGGGGAAGACAAGAACTCTACATTACAAGTTATACCAGACACACAGACAGACAGTGATACACACAGACAGAGACACACACAGACAGAGATACACACAGACAGAGATGCATACAGACACGCAGACACACACACTACATGCAGGTGATATGGCAAATGGCATTCAGCTTAGACAATTATAGTTTCAGCTTAGACAATTATAGTAGCAGTTATCATACATCCCAGAGTTGCACACAACAACATGCATGTGTTATACCAGACAGCATGCACCTTACACAATTATAGTGGTGGTAAGCATACATACCTGTATTGCACCATTTGTGTTAGTAGCCTATGCCTCATACTTGCAACACAATGCATGCACTTTGCACCATTGCACTGCACTGCCATAGTGTGTGCAACATGCACCACATGTTAACAGACCATCGCTGACCTTTGTACATCTTCCACTGATGGTTTGTGTTGGTCACTGCCCCTATGTGTGAGGACATGAGCAGTAGGGTATGTCGACTGCATACTATGTTTGCCTCAGTCCTAGCTTGCATATCTCCCCCAAAGCAGTGCATGTCTGTTCAACATTATTCCGCCTACCCCTGAACTGAGTCTAGACATTGTTCATGTGGCAGTACACACATGTTTGACATGGCTGTCCCTACTTTGCAATGGTGCTACAGACCAGCACAGGTTTACAGTACACCAGCCTGCTGTGTGGTGTATGGCCTTGCCAATCACATGTAGTATGACATGTCTTCTGCTGATGTGTTGAATGACATGCATACATGTGTAACACAATGGTGTCCTTTCCAATCTACAGTATGGTAATGGTGTCCCAATGCAGGGATGTGTTATACTAACATGGGCCTTCAGCTGATGCAATGTTGTCTGTCTGCCCTACAAATATGCAGTGACATACTGCACATTGAGCTGATGTGCATAGCCATTGCAGGGCATCAGTTGGCTTCACAATTGCTATACAGTGTGATCTACTGACACAGTTCATAGACATGACTATGTTCACATGCAATACATATCTAATGTGGAATGTGACCCACGTCACTGAGGTGTATACACACTAAACTCTAATCTGGAATGTGTGACACAGGTCACAGAAGGGTATACGGATGACACCCCTGCACATTTGCAACCGTATTACTGATGCCTGGCAACTACGCCCACACATCGCTAACTTAGCAGTACTCTATGTCCCACATGCCATCTGTGTACCTCACACACATGAAGAGCAGGCATGACAGTGATGCCTGACACCAGCAAGGTGAATGTACTTTATCTGTGGCCTGATGTGGCTGTATGTGTATTTTGTGCAACACATGTATGTATTTGAATAGTGTATAGGTGAATGCTTTCATGTCGTGGCACACTCAAGATGTTCAAGACATGTTATGTGGTGGTTTCATGTTATGCCAACACAAGCTGTGCTGTGTATGATGTTTAGTGCTTCACATCTGCAATATCACCATTACACAAATGCCATAGTTGTATTGTGTCGAGCCAATGTACAACAGGGTGTACACACATATACATGTCTCTGGCCATCCTCCATGGCCATGTGTACACATGTTCTGTCCAATGGTTGTGATGGCCATCTTATTTCACATGTCAGTGTTATCCCATATGACATACACTCATAGATGTCATATGCTCCACTGAGGACAGGGTTTTGCAGACAAAGGGTGGTATGTATGGAATGTGAGACATGTTTTGCAGGATAGTTGAGCAGTGTTGCAGTCAGCCCACTACATGTCATGGACATGTCAGATAGCACATGACATTGTGTGACATTCATAGCAAGGGTATAATCCACAAGGGTGTATCTTGTGGGCCTGTCATACTCCAGCTCCAACGCATTTAGAGTGTGTGCTCACATACACTCTCTGTATAGTACTGTTCATATTCCCAACATGTGTAATGCTGATATGTAGTACCTGTCCTACAGTGAAACACACCTCCAACATTGTATTCCCTGTTGTCCACACATCTGGCAATGACAGTTTGGAAGGTTTAGTGTAGGTGTTCCATATAGTCTTCAATTGTTTCATATGGATAACCACTGTGATGCATTGCAGGTCTGACCAGTGTCTATTAACAAGACTGCCATACATTATGTGTACGTGTGTTATGGCAGATAGCATGCAATTAATATGATCCATGCATTATCAAGCCTGGTAAATAATAACAATCTCACGTGACACAGGCTGCTGTTGCTGCAAAATGCCAGAGGTACCTAAACAGGAGTGTCACAGCAGTAATATCATTATCCACACCTGTGTGATAGCTACAGGGTGCAATATCCATGTTTTCACATAAGCCAGTACAATACACTATACTATGGAGTATGCACATCTGTGCATACATAGAGTAGCAGACTATAGTATGTGGCATGTGTGCATACATGCCTTGCATATGATGTCACATTACATATTGTACAATAACACACGTAACTATGTGAAATATAGTTGTGTTATATGTGCAGTAGTGCCTTACCAGGCAACTCCAGGCTCGGTGGTTGAAAGACACCCATCTCCACAATACCAGCTAAAGCTTGTGGATGGAGGTCTGCAGGTGCCCCCAGGTTGGCCAGTAGCTCCTCGGTACGTGTGAGTGGGGGCTGGGTGAGTGGCCCCCCCCACCTGTTGCACCCTGTTCCCTGGCAATTGCATTAGCATGTTGTTTCACCCATCTTATGAAGTCAGTGCAGTGTCGGTGCACTGACTGATAGGTGCAATTGTGATCACCAACATCATTAACCCTTCTGCAGAGTTCCCCCCACAGGGCAACCTGCTGCTGTGCATCTGTGGCACATGGCTGAAGAGTGTTGTATGGTTGTCGAGGAGGTATGGGGCGAGGACCTCATCCTCCAAGTGGCTGTACACTGGCAGCCTGCTACCTGGCATACCTGGAAGACATAATGATGGAGACAGGTCACAGTAACTCACAGAGAAGTACAGAAGTACAGCTGAACATACATGTGTATCACATTTATTAAGATTACAAATATGTATTTGCAAATCTACATGACACTAACACCACTGACATGTGTAAGTCACACACATTTAACACTTACTGGTGATGTGATGTTAGCACCATATATGTCTGTGTCATGTGATGACATTACTCATACTCCATGTGGATGTTGTCTTGATGTGGGCATGTCTGTTTGCCTGTACTGGTGTCTTTACCTATCAGCACATGCCTGGATGTGTTCACATTAATGCAATTGACCTTAATGCTGTGTTTATGTCACATATATAGTCATACATAGCCATTAAGGACATGACTTGTGACCCTGCAGACTTGCAAGCATGTATGTGTTTTGCCATATACATCTACATGGCACTGCACAGCTGTGTAGCATCCTGCCATGTATTGCCTGTGTTGCACATGTGTAACACATGGGACAATAGCTAGCCTGATGGTATTTGCAGGGCTGGATATCAACTATAGCATGTATGGCCATAGTGATTTAGTAGGCTATATGCCCTGGGCCATTTATGAGCCTAGGCAGACAGGTTACCTAGCTGTAGGCAACGGACAGGTAAGTTTCAGTGGCCAGTTCAAGCTGTGCCACTGAACTGATCCACAGGGTTACTGATATATTTGCATGCGGTCATCACAACATGTCACAGAGAGGGGTGATGTGTAGCTTCACTGGACAGCGATGCATAGTATGGCAAGAGTATGTTAAGTGTATGGGACAGAGATCTGTCAGGCATGTTGTGATTCTTGTACTAGAAAGGTAGATGCCCATGAAGTATGTGTTTATTTGGGATCAGGATGTGTTAAGTGTAGCATGTCCAACACCTCTGGATTGGACATGGCTTTATTCAGGGTAGGTTGCATGCTACATAGTACAGCTAGGGATTGGAAAGGGCAGTGTAGGCCATCTGCACATGGGCAATAACCATTAAAGGAAATATGTGATCTATCATGGGTCACATGGGTGTTGAGTATGGCTGAGCAATTATCTCTATATTCCTGGGTGGCACCCTGTCATGATTAGGGGTGCTACATATGACTACCTGTGTGGTGTGGTGAAGTAACTATCAAAGGAAAGAATACTGTCCAGCTGCATCCCATACACACAGTTGCTATTACATTGACAGCTGCCTAGGTGGTAATTCATGGGTACAGGGTTTGCAACATAGGGGGTGGCAATGCAATAGTTAGCTGTTGGATTGTGGTCATACGTCACACACCACACATCTGACACACTAAGGCCCTTCTGTATGTTGAACGCAGCACACATTGAGTCAACTATTGCTCCTTGTTCATAGTTATTTGCAAACATCAATAGGCTGATGTCATCTGTGTTAGTCTGTATGGTATAGATAACAATGAGGGGGAATACCAGGAATGAACCCTGTATTACTGTGGCTGGCACTGGTTTGATGTGCGTGTATTAGTCAAACACCTTCTGTAGTGTTGGTTCTGCCAGCAGTCCAGTTGCCAACCACTTCTGTAACATAGGAATATACACCTAGTTTACTGAGTGTAGCTGGAACACAGTATGGGTGATGGTGTCCTACAACCTGGCAAGGTCATGATATGCATTGTGAATCAACCCTACTATCATCTACATCTGTACTGAGTACATCAAATACGTTGATCACGGTTCATGGCCTTACAGACCAGATTCAGCAGGGTAGTTGTGCACTATTTCCCATTATCAATGGTGTCTCCCCCTTTGTGGGGTGTGATAACTGTTGCTGTGCACCATTCGGTGTGCACACAGCCTAACATGGAGCTATGATTGAACATGATGTGTATGTGGATAGCTGATTGTTCTTACATTTGTGTAGGATACAACCTGGGATTTTGACAGGTCCCATGAAAGCTGTATGTATGGCTTTAGAGAGTGCAGCTTGTACCTCAATAGTCATTATTACAGTGGCCCTGTAGTGTAATGGACATATTACTAAGTGTACCTGTTGGGGGGTGGGAGTGGGTTTAGATTCTCTAAGACCCTATATGGATGAACAGGTGCTATTTCTGTAGGTGTAGTACTTCCCATGCCATAGTGCTTTGCAGTACTGCAGGTCTTGTCGTTGCCATTATGATTAATGACACAGCTGTAGAAGGCTCTGTGCTTGGTCTCATAATATGTGGCTGATTAGTTTCACAGTAGCTTTGTGTGGTTTTACATGGTGTATCTGCATCTTACTGAGGCTGACCAGGGATCCCTTGTACTCGTGTGTTCACTCTTGCAACAGTTACTGCCTTCTGTGGTACAGTTTAAATCATGGTACTACCAGTTTGCCTTCTTGTTTGTGTTGGGTTGAATCCTGGTTCTGTTTTAATGGCACAATCACTGCACGTATGTGACTGCTTAAGGTCCATTTGTGTAGGATTCAGCATTTACACATGTATTGTCCATCTGCATGGGTACCATGACAGTCACTACTCTGCTCTTAGGAAACATAACATTGGCATTGGAGACTGACTATGTGTAGCATACTGTTAGCCCTGTTAGTGTGACTACTGTGATCCAGGTCATCGGGGTTGATGGAATCCAACATGCATTGAGCACAAGTGGTGGTACATGAGGAGTCTTCCCAGTTCATAATGGAATAGTTGAGAGTAGCCATTATTATGGTTCTGTCTCAGACCTAATCTTCCCCCTTACAGCACATTATGGCAGTTGGGAAATCGGCGGCATGGTGGGTGATCTGTCACAAGGTACAATTTGAATTCCACTTTGGCACAAATGTAGTTGCTCAGCATAATGCATCTGAAGTTATGCACGTGCAACTAGTGTGGGGGTGTACATATCTTCAGGAATATGGACACACCTGCGGCCCATGTGTTCCAATAAAGGATAATGGGCAAGAGGTGAGGTATGTATTATAAAATGGTGATGCAGGTGTGCTCTCTGGAGCATTGAAACATGTCTCAGCCACTACACAGATATGTTCTCCATGTTAGGAATTGACATATGTATGTCCATATAGTGTTTCTGACATGTATTATTGTGTAGCGAGACCTGCAGTTTATTGCTTGGCTGTCCCTGTAACAGCAGTGGACCTGCACTTGAACTGTGCATGATGAAGGCACTATAGGGGAAGCATGAGCCCTAAGCAGTATCCAGATTCCCAGGGGTGAAAGGTGCAGGCCCTGTCTGGCAAAGCATCATGGTCTGTCAACCATGGTATCCCAGGCAGACAGATACTGGATACCCTTTGACTTGCACCACTGCATTAGACAATTGTGGAATACAATCCTTTTGTCCCTGTACTGCAGTATCATTCTGGCCAATGGCAGAATGCTACCCAAGCCTTGGGACTTACCTGCATGGGCTACAAGACCTGACAGTTCCTACATGTGTTTTCATGCAGTCCAGGCTACTGCATCACAGGTCCTGCACATCAGTATGGAATATGCCAGAGCCATGTGTATAGTTCAAAGGGTGGTCTGAGTGTATGGGTATGTGGCTAATCATGGCAGACAGGCAGCTGACAGTATGTATGTATGCCCTCATATAGGCTGATGTGTAACATAGTGGTAGAGTTTGCATTCATAAATGAGTACTGTTGGGCATGTTTCCAGCCACGTGTTCTGAGGTGTGGCACAATTATGCAAACTATGTCATACAGTTTGTGCATTTCGGTGTCTGTCTCTTCCAGCTTGGGAGGTCACTTGTTTGGCCAGATACTTAGAAGCATCTGTGAATGTGTGTGATTTCTGGTAGTGTGTGTGGGTGTCCTTACTGTGTTCTGGTAAGGGTATGTGTTGGCTATGTGGATGAGATGCATGTGTTAACCTACACCTCATGACTGTCCAGTCCAGTCATGGCTGTAAACTGGGCTGCCTTCCAGCTTACTCCTGTAGCTGCATCCCAAACAATGTGTGGAGCATGGTGTTAGGTGGGTTTGGCAATGTACATGGCATAGAGATTACATTCCCCCAGGATGGCCACATACACAAAGCTGACATTAATAAACACCAGTAGCTGACTAGTGGACATGCCTATATGAGCATTCAGTACTACAAGTACCAAGTACTGTATTTAATTTACGTATTGCTTATGAAGATGTTGTAGACGATGCTAACATGTAAATATTTGTGTTATGGATGTGACAACACTGGCTATTACTGAAACATTGTAGCTACCTTTAGCAGCAATCCTCCTCTAAGGAGCACATCACATCCTGTTAGTTGATTACAGATGATGCAAGTGTCTCCAGGTCTGTTTTCTTCTCGGGGTATATACTCACATATCCTCCAGGACCATGCATTCTGTTGGGCACAGACACCTACTCTCCAAACAGAGTCATGTATCAATAGACTCTGATGCCGTTATCAACATGAACAGGATATAATCAGATAGTGTAAGCCATCACCTATGAAGCAGCTATTACACATGGGCAGCTGTCTCCTACATTTTACACTCCTACTGCAGATGTTACACTGAGTTAAAGATGATATGCAACCTGTTTCATTACCAGTACTGTGCACTACCTTACATACAGTATGTGCAAGCGGCTGTTAGGTTGGCAATGAGAGGTTGGGCTACACAAACCTGGTAGTTCAACCAGTGTGTCTCTACTCTCAATATCCACTCTATGTAGGTGTTCACATAGCCATTTGGCCCAGTCCTGTGACAAGGGTCACTACACATTTGCATAACATGTACACATGCACAGCTGTTATTGCTTGCAAATGATACTAGAGAGGTCCAGCACTGTAACAAGGGTCACTACACATTTGCATAACATGTACACATGCACAGCTGTTATTGCTTGCAAATGATACTAGAGAGGTCCAGCCCTGTAACAAGGGTCACTACACATTTGCATAACATGTACACATGCAAAGCTGTTATTGCTTGCAAACGATACTAGAGAGGTCCAGCACTGTAACAAGGGTCACTGCACATTTGCATAACATGCACACATGCACAGCTGTTATTGCTTGAAAACGATACTAGAGAGGTCCAGCCCTGTAACACAGGTCACTACACATTTGCATAACATGTACACATGCACGGCTGCTGTTGCTTGCAAATGATACTAGAGAGGTCCAGCCCTGTAACAAGGGTCACTACACATTTGCATAACATGTACACATGCACAGCTGTTATTGCTTGAAAATGATACTAGAGAGGTCCAGCCCTGTAACACAGGTCACTACACATTTGCATAACATGTACACATGCACAGCTGCTATTGCTTGCAAATGATACTAGAGAGGTCCAGCCCTGTAACAAGGGTCACTACATATTTGCATAACATGTACACATGCACAGCTGTTATTGCTTGCAAACGATACTAGAGAGGTCCAGCCCTGTAACAAGGGTCACTACACAGTTGCATAACATGTACACATGCACAGCTGTTATTGCTTGCAAACGATACTATAGAGATCCAGCCCTGTAACAAGGGTCACTACACATTTGCATAACATGTACACATGCACAGCTGTTATTGCTTGCAAACGATACTAGAGAAGTCCAGCCCTGTAACAAGGGTCACTACACATTTGCATAATATGTACACATGCACAGCTGTTATTGCTTGCAAACGATACTAGAGAGGTCCAGCCCTGTAACAAGAGTCACTACACATTTGCATAACATGTACACATGCACAGCTGTTATTGCTTGCAAACGATACTAGAGAGGTCCAGCCCTGTAACACGGGTCACTACACATTTGCATAACATGTACACATGCACAGCTATTATTGCTTGCAAACGATACTAGAGAGAACCAGCCCTGTAACAAGGGTCACTACACATTTGCATAACATGTACACATGCACAGCTGTTATTGCTTGCAAACAATACTAGAGCGGTCCAGCCCTGTAACAAGGGTCATTATACATGTGAGTAACAGGTACAAATGCACAGCTGTTATTGCTTGCAAATGATACTAGAGAGCTGGATATTACATGTGTTATGTGCATGGATAGTTACCTGGCTCTTCCAATTATCTTTGCTATCATGCTGCTAAACCATCAGATGAATTACAAATGATATGTATCCTGTTACTGAGTATTGTAATTGCCAATAGACATAACTACTGTTTGCATAACATAACAGAACTGCTATGTAGAATAGTATACAGATCTGCCTAAAATACTGTACATTACACAGTTATTGGCACAATATCCCACAATGCACACCATATTTGCACGGTAAGCCAACCTTTAACATCTTCATCTTACTTATACACCCATACATATGTCGACTGTTACAATATGTTGACATATACTATCCCCTGTTATAGCACATACTTGTTGGACCAATCCTGACACTGACAGTTGCTGGAAGCAAATTGGTGGGTTCCAAACCCATAACATCCCTTGTGGTGTATGCGGAGTTTGCCATGTGACCTACAGCAGTATACACATAGAATACTACAAGCATTACTACTGCTTAACAATACATCGCTAAAAGATAGCTATTTCCACTATATGCATTGATTACACTATAATTCTTACAGAACAGGTACTACATACATAGACATACTACATGTTATACATACCTTCTTAGTAAATGGAGGTGTTATTGACTAGTATAATACTCGTTTTCGGTTTGTCTTTCAGTGTTTTGTACTGTCCTACAGGTAGATGCAGATAGTTTGAATGTGTGACAAGGCAACCTTTCATAGTTACATATCAGTAACATGTGCTATCCCGATAACCAATTGGTGTTCCTAAGTAGCTAATTACATGCACATCAGCTGCGCTGCTACTGCCTTAGCCAATACCATGGCTACAGTGGAGTATAATTGAGTATTCCACTTGGGCGTTGTCCCTTTGCCTTACTTGTGAGGAAGACAGTGTGAAAGTGTTGTTTGGAATCTATTGCAACAGCTGTATGGAGATGATCAATAATATATTGTGTGTAATGCCTAGAGGATTTGGTCTAAATGTGAGTACTGCTGTTATATTTCTGAACATTGCTACTTGTGCAGGGTTTGTCTGTACCTAATACTTCTGCATATGTTTCAGTCTGGCCAGGTTGTTTGACCAGCTCAAGGCTGGATAGCTATGCATATAATGTTGGAGGGTTTACAGTGTGCTTACCAGACATATTTAGTTTGATGTTACTGTGTATCATACTGTGCTGATAATCAGTACTCTGTAACACTTCCTGGTGTACGAACCTTTCAACCCTCTGAAACAGGATTAGTTCATAAAAACCCTGTTACATCAGCAGCTGTTCAATTGTATAACAGCAACTATTTCACATAGGGCCATGTTAGTGTGTCTGTATCCAGGTATGTTAAGGTTTCAGCAGATGTTGTACAGTAGTTACATAATTGGCTATGGTATGACAGTATGTATTGATGTAATTATTTTGGTTGTGGGGTAGATGGTGGGTGTACATAGGGTGTTCTTTCCGTATGTGAACACTTATCCCTTAGTGGACTAATACTGTGATAATTGCAGGCTGATTCAATGCTTCCTGTCTGTGTACTTCTGTCATGGATATTTGGAGTCATTGCAGTTGTGTTGGTGACTGTGTCCATAGAACATATTTGTAATAGTGTATTGTCATGTACTTTTCATATGTTATGTTCATATTGTTGGGGGGGGTGGAATGTGTTATTGCTATGGACCATGTTATACTAAGATATGAACACTTCGGATGCTGTCTACAGGCATGTATGTATGTGTGTGCGTATATAAATATATATATATATATATATGTGTGTGTATGTGTATATATATATATATATATATATATATATATATATATATATATATATATATATATATATATATATATATATATATACACACATATATATGTGTGTGTGTGTATATATATATATATATATATATATATGTGTGTGTGTGTGTGTGTGTGTGTGTGTGTGTGTGTGTGTATGTATATTGTAATTATTATTGCATACTTTTATTTGTACCTCCATAGATGTGTAGATATTTTTAACCTATCTATATATCTACATATATATGTAGACCTGTATAAATCAACATGTCTCTATGTATCTCTCTCTTTTATATATATATATATATATATATATATATATATATATATATATATATATATTTATATGAGCATACACCTTTAATTGGGTACATGTCAGGTCGTCCTATTTCAGCACATTCCTCCCTTTTGTGTTTTAACCTGTCTGCATACACAACTGGGATAGGTACATACCATGTAGCTTAGTGTTAGTGTACTCTGAGGATGGAGTACATGGTTGCAGGTTCTACTCCTGGAAGGCGTTATTATTTTACCTCTCAGAGTAGGCACTGGTAGGGAAAGTGTGAATAATGCACATTTATGTGGTTGTAAGCAGGTTTACCCATGGTCTGCGTGACATTAAGCAAATGTTAAACCTGTGAAGCGCTTCTTCGTTTACCGTGTTTCAGCACCGCTTACCATCACTTAAACCTGTGTAAACCCACTTACAACTGCTTAAGAGTGCTTTAATCCACCTACATCCAACAGCCCTTATTCGGGCCCTCAAAATAAACTAACAGTCCTTGCACCTGGGACCAGGAACACCACAATCACTCATTTTACCACTAAGGCATCTGAGATATGTATAAATGCTATGATGTTTAGAATATACATTTTTCTACAGGCATTCCTCACTACTGAAAACAAATGTGACAGTCAGTTGGTGTACATATGTCTGATACATGTTAATGTTCATATGTTTGTGAAATTAGGTGTTGCAATGTGACATGACAGGGTGTATTATGAATGAGAAAGGGTTTTGTTTTGTGTCCTTTTTATATTGTCCCCATACTCCATGTATACTCCTCCAGTTCACTTATTGGACATCCGACCCAGGCCCTCCTTGATGCATGATTGCATTACCCATCATTCCTCTCCCACCCCAATCTTCACATACACAGCAATCACCCCTTCTATGGTGAATTAGGTTAATATTAATTGTTATAATACCAGAGCTGCATCTGTTTTGTGTACACTCCAATTTCTTTGGAGTGCTTCTGTGTCACAAAGTGTGTTTATAGATGTTTATATATATGGCTATTGATGTAACTGTATAATGTATATATATATATATATATATATATATATATATATATATATATATATATATATATATATATATATATATATATATATATATATATATATGCAGACATCACTGACATGTGTGTGTATATATATATATATATATATATATATATATATATATATATATATATATATATATATATATATATATATATATATATATATATATATATATATATATATATATATATATATATATATATATATATATATAAATATATATATCACATTAATTTGTAACAGTAATACATATGTAGACTGGAATGTGTTGGTTCACAAACTACAGTACATTACAATGTACTGTACATATGTACACAAAGTGACTGTCCCATTTGTGATCATTACAGTGAAATGCATATGGTATAAGGTGTAGTCTCAAGACTGCGAAACATGTATACACCTCAGATGGATTAGTGGTAAGTCCCATGACTATAGTGTGCATGGTCTAGGGTGCAACACCTGCAATGCTTTTCAAATGTTTTTTACTCCAGAATAAGGCTTGTTTAAGCAGTTGTAAGCATGTCTAAAAGTGTTTGTGTGACATTATAGCAGCGGTTAAAAACAGTTAAAGAAATTTTGTAATGCATAACCTGTGCACCCAAACACGGCCACATCCGCTAACTACTCAGGATGTATGCATGTCAGTGAAGTAACATCTCACTATGTGCTGACATAACATTACATTCTCTGTTGACTGTACTCTCCAGCACACATGGGTTTATATGGGTGTTTTGACTGTTTATTATACAGACGATTACTACCTATATATGCAAGCTGTGGTTAAGGTATACTTT
Organism: Protopterus annectens; assembly: GCF_019279795.1. Classification (NCBI taxonomy): domain Eukaryota; kingdom Metazoa; phylum Chordata; order Ceratodontiformes; family Protopteridae; genus Protopterus; species Protopterus annectens. The sequence goes on along the minus strand of NC_056739.1, from coordinate 1,616,602,903 downwards.
TGAACATGATAAACATCCCTGCCTTTATCGGGATTGGAACCTCGAATGTACAGATACTATGCAGATGCTGTAACTATTATACTGTTGACATTAACGTTGCTTCCACCTATTTCCTATTTAGATGGTTTCTATGTGTAAGCTAGGCTAAGCAAAGGGCAGAGGCCCCCAAACTCACTGAGACTTCACATACTCGTGAAATAACAACATATAACAAATGTACTGTGAGACAACGCATTGCATTCCTAACTACATTAGGCATAGCCTCTCACTGACACACTTCAAGGGAACCCTTGTTGTGTGAATGGGTAACAGAATATACAGCCCTGGGATCATGTGTCCCAGAACCATACAGCCAGGGGCTAGTGGAGCCTGTCCAGTTTGATAGCTGCGAGACCTGTTGGGGAAATTGAATGGTGTTGAATTGTCACATTAACATGCCCTCTTTAGATCACTAAGTGCCCCTATCACCCTCCACAACCCCAGTCTTCAACAGCCTCCAGCAACTCTGCCTGGAATAGCTTCATTGGCTATGCTTGACAAAGGCTCAGTTACTTCAGCAATGGTGCAGGGAAAGCCAACACACTGTAGCTATGCTTCTAATTACCCTTGGGTAAATAGGTAGTAGGCTATCTGTGGACCTCTAAAGTGCAGGCCATCACAGCCATAATATGTGAATAAACAGACCGTCAGATCACAATATACAATGAGAAATCACCATGTAGTCAGGAAACAGTTGAGTACAGCAAGAACATACAGAACACTGATACTTAGTCACTCCAAAAGCCTATCTTGGAAGCTAGAAGTCTTGTTATTAAGTTTAAGGCTCTTTATTGCTTACCAGTAGGTTACCTACAGGAGAGATGAAAAATAAGCACAGATGGGGAACATGCATGCAATGATACAATGTCGGCCTATGTGTCAGCCTTAGGCTTTGGAATACTGGCCAAGGCTACTGGCACCCCCATGGTGCCTTATTTAGGAGAGTCTCGAAGGTGAATACCAATTCTATAAATGGCACAATACAGATTCAATGAGGGTTATGCTACTCAACACCAGGGGTTGTGATCACAACATTCATGCACTCACAACACTCCTCAGGATGGACAACATCAACATCTGTGCAGTAACTGAGATCTGTCTTAAGGCTCCTGAGAGCACACCAGCACTGCTAGACTACAACCCATACCACACATTTCAGCCACAGAACATGGACTGACACAGACATGGAGAGTCTGTATCCATATTCATCAGGGATACCAACACATCCAGGTTAGTGGGGCAGCATGATACCTCTGAGATCATCCATGTGCAGCTAACATCAGTTACAACTGCAATGTAAACTGTGGCCTGCTACGGATCACCCTCCATGACCCAGGACCACAACTCCACCTACCTGGATACAGTGGAGAACATGACAGTCCTAACGCACACCCTGGCATTGGTTGATGTCAACTACCATACCAATAACTGGGAAACTTACTCCAGTACTCACTTCCAGGCCCAGCACTTCCTGGAATTTATCACCTCATATGCCCTCTATCAGGTGGTAACCTCCCTAACAAGGGGTGTAAACTACTAGAAGTGGTCATCACCAACATGGGCAACAGTTGCACCACAGCAGAAGTTAACCGGTCACTGGTTAGATCTGACCATGAACTATTCACTGTTTCCACACCCAAGTATTTCCCCCACCCACAGATACCACAGTGTATACCTTTCCTACAGCTAAATTTACACTACTAGTGACAGGGATGGGAGGTTTCACAGCCCCCATGCTAAGGGGAAACACTGCTCAAGATACAGACAGATTTAGAAATGCAGTCTATAAGCACCTACACAGATGTATGGATCGTGCCATCACTGGTAAACCAAGACTCACTCCTCCTAGACAAGGGCACCAGTGTGGTGGACCTCTGCAATAAACAGGCTATACTACAGAAGTAGGACAGTGTTCCAGACAAACAGCAAATCCCACGAAGGGCAGACATCCGTGACCACTATTAGTATGATACGTAGATCCCTCATGATATCATCCAAAGCTAACATCAGCAGGAGAATACACAAGGATTCAAAAGATAACCACAAAGCCTTCTTTGGCTATGTTGGGGATCTAAGTGGTGACATACAGATTTGCACTGTGCCGGTGAAATATAGCACAAAATATGCTGACCCTACTGATTCATAGGTTCATAGGTAGATACTAGGCTATATGCCCTAGGGCATTTATAAGCCTAGCCAGAGTGTATTTGGCTTCTGCCTCCCTATTAGATTAGCCTACTGTGCCTCTGTAAAGTAGGTCACAGAAGGTACCCTTTTAAGATTAGTTTACTGTGCCTCTGTCTAGCAGGGACACAGGAGAGATCCCAGGGGTAAATTTGCGATTTCCCATCCACGCGTCCAAAATTCGCTTGAAGAGGGTCAGCGAGGAGCTATGTCTAACATGAATTGGGATTCTATTCCAGAGTGAGGGGAGCCTCTGGGAAAGGAATCTGTCCCTCCAGCATGTCCTATTTATTTTTGTGCTGAGGTTTAGGTCCCTGTAGCTCTAAGGGACTTGAATTTTTTGAGGTGGCGCATGTCCATTAATTCTGGGTTTGACATGGCTTTGTACGTCAGGCATAGATCACCTCTGAGTAGGCAGTAAGCAACTGAGTAGAGTAACATCAGCAGGAGATATCACCAACATCCTTGCAGATACATTCAGTGCATACTGCACCCCCTAAATAGCCCACAACACTACCCGAAAGGTACAGTATCCCACACATCAGAGACACACAGGTGGAAATGGCCCTCTCTAACAGCAGAACACAGTGTCAGTGGAGGCAGATGTTGTCCCAGACTGCATCGTGCAAACTGTAAAAGACAACCTGACCCCCCACCTAATTAAGCTTTCCAACCTCAGCCTCTCCACAGGCTACATGCCCATACAATGGCATGTGGCAACGGCTATTCCACTCCATCAAGGTGGAATCACAACTGACCATGGTAACTACCACCCCATAAGCCTGACTAGCCTGGTCTGGAATGGTATGGTTCGCATCCTCTTGGCACTCATTAACAAAGACATTGGTAACCTCCGAACACGTGACCCAACCCAGGTCAGCTTGGCTGAGTGCAGTTCATGCCTACTGAACCTGTTTGACGTCTTACATACAGTCACCAAGACATTAGATGATGGGGGAGGTGGTTCACACATACTACCTGGACCTCACCAAGGCTTTTGACGCCATGCCCCACTCAGGTATTATTGATAAACACACCAGCCTGTACATACACCCTTACATCACAGGTTGGGTTGCCAATGGGCTTACACACAGAACCCACATGGTATGACTAGCGGTCTCCAGGTCCAACTCTTGACCAGTCATGACTGGTGTCCCACAGGACTCAGTCCTGGGAGCCCTACTGTTTGGTATATACATCTCAGAGGTACAGGCAAACACAGGTGGACTACGGCAGACCATGTTTGGCAATGACTGTGAACTGGGAGCCATGATTGATAGTCCAGCTGACACAGACATCCCTCAAGGGGCCTCACAGAGAATGTCATAGGGTGTCAACGTCATGGCCTCCAGCCAAGTGCCACTAACTGCATGGTCATTCCATTGTGGAATTGCCACCCACATATTAACACATAAGTGGCAGCCACTTTAATACAGATGAAGTAATGGGGTATCTGGGGACTAAGGTAGATAGTGATCTCCTCTTTGACAATCATATCTCCACAGTAGTTAGGACATCCTTCTATGTAGGCCATCTGATTACTAAAGGATTCCCATCTAGACATACTGGGGTTATAGTGCCCCTTTACTCATCACTCATCAGTCCCATCATAAGGTATAATAACCCATGTGGGATGTACCTCAGAAGACACTTCCAACAGCTGGGAGGTCCACGAATGTACCTTGCCAAGGGGAATACTGGCCTCCAACATATGGCCTATGCAGCCAGACTGAATAAACTCCTGCTTTACTCAGTGGCATCTCGTTTACCCAGAGATTATCTCTGCTGGCCAACACAGCCATGTCGAACTCAGGCTTGATGGATATGCTCCACCTATGGGAATCCATGTCACAGTGATCCACACAGTTTAGTGAGCGGAACCTTGCCACAACAATAACTGGAAGATGCTGGAGGGACAGATTCCTATCACAGACACTCCCCATACTTTGGAACAACATCCCTAACTACATTATACAGAGCCTCTCACTAACACTCTGCAAGAGAAACCTTGAAGAGTGGATGGGGAACAGTAGATGCACCCCAGGGATCCCACCATTGGCTCTGCTCCACAGAGGGACAGTTAATGAATCAATGGGGTGGCAAAAGCTGGCACATTTTGGCTGGGCTTATGAATGGTCTCTGGCAGTTGGCCAGGTATCTACCTATGAATCTATAAATACAGTATCTGCATATGCTGATAGCTTAATTTACTGTGCAGGTGTTGACTTAACCTTGTGCCAATGGCAGTTGTGTGTGCAATAGTTGAGGGCTGCCTATGTTGGATGCACACAGCAAACTGCCTATACATGACAATTTACAGGTAGTCTTTTGTGTGTGCCATCCATTTTTACTGTGTGTGCAGGTGGTAAAAGGTGTCAGTCAATAGGTACCTACACTGTCAGTGTGTGTGCTATACGTTCCCTCTTTTCCAAGGCATGGGCATACTGGGCATGCCTTCATCTGCCTACTGTGGCTGGCTCAGGGTGTTTGTGGTCTGAGTACCTCTAGGCCTGTGGGGCCCTTGGCAATAATGGTGGGGTGTGAGGGCCTTCACCATTCTGTCCCTGCTGCAGCTTTTTCTGCAGGACCATATTGTGTAGCATGGCACACACTATGAAGATGTGGGCACATGTGCCTGGAGAGTACTGCAAGGCTCCACCAGATATGTCCAAACAATGGAACCGTGATTTCAGCATCACAAACACATGCTCTATGATGATTCTGGTTTGTGCATTTGCCTCATTATGGCAATCCTGCATGGGTATGTGTGCATTTCTGATGGGAGTCATCATCCACAGTTCTAGTGCATAGCCAGCATCCCCCACCAGCTGGCTATTTGGGATGTACCCCCTGGCAAATAACTGATACAGCTGTGAGGCATGCCAGATGTGGGAGTCATGATATCTTCCAGGGCTGCCAGCACACACATCCATGATAATGCCCTGGGCATTGCATACGACCTGGCAGTTGATGGAGGGGTATCCCTTGTGGTTTATGTAGCGCCTACCCTGCTCACCGGGTGGTGACTTGATGTGTATGTGTGTGCAGTCTATTGCACCCAGTACCTCCGGGTATTCTGCCACACGGTGGAAGAGACACATATTGCTGGCCAATTCCTCCTGCATTCAGTGGAAGTATATGTGCTCATTGGCATGTGGTAACATGGCATCCAGGAACTGGTGGAGTACCCTGGATGCTGATACCTGTGAGATCCCCATGATATCCCCAGTTGGTCTTTGAAAGGTACCTGTAGCTAGTATTTTCAGGATTACACATACCTTCGTATCCACTGGGATGGGTTCCCCTCTGTTTGTTCTGGCTCTGAGGTGTGGCCGGCATAGCTCTACAAGTTGCTGTAGGATGTCCCTGTCCATCCTGTAATGCTCTACTATCTCCAGATCATGTAGCCCCTGGTAGGTTACCCTGGGTCTGAACACACTACTCCTCCTCTGGTGCCTGAGGTGGTCGTGTGCATCATCCTCCACACCACCTTCAGTCTCCAACACATGCTGGTGGATCAAAGCTATGGCAGCCCCTAACATGTACAAACTAAAAGTTCCCCTTCTGTATACACCACTGGTGCAGAGTGTAAGGGAATACACAAATGTGTGTGAGGTGCTTTCACACTTTATACTATTGTGCTATGGATGCTGCTGATGTCAGTGGGTGTGTATGAGCTATTCCAGCTGCAGCATGTCTTAATTATGGGTTTTGCCATGAGTACTGCAAGTGTGGGGCCTTTACTGTGGAGATCTACTTGCCTGCCTTGATTGATCTGTTGCCCTTTAATTCACTTTTAAACATGGATTCTCTCCCATTATCAGGCATGCATCCATCTGCCATCTTTCTTGTTTTGTACTTTCCCTACCCAGTCATGGCAAAATGTGCCTTGTAGCTGATATACTGCAAATTGGCTTTGTTCTGCTTTGACACTTTACTGTTTTCTTTGCAGTACAGCCCCTCCCCTTTCCTGTTCTGCAGGTAGCTGCTAGCAGCCTTGTTAGCTGTTGTCAATGGCCCACTGTAGGCTCCTAGGTGTTAATTAGTCATTTGTACTCCAATTTCAGTGCTGCAGCATTTCCTTATTTCTTTCCTATATCCTTCCTGTTTCAGCTGCAGTGTGCCACGCAAACCCATTTACTGGGATTACGTGCATTTTCATCTCCATTCACATGCATACTCGGTTACCTTGTGTACTCTCAGCTAAGCATAGCTATGGACAATTCAACACACCCCTATCCTGCAGCTTTGCCTAGCTAGGGGCAAACCTGTTTAGCAATGCTCCAATGTGCTTAAAGCAATGGCGATATCATCTTTATCTCAAGGGCACACCTTGGTGTTATAACCCTACGCTGTAAGGTGCATCCTTACACCAGCAGAAAATCTGTGATTCACTATTACTCCTCTCATTTGCATGGCATTGCTCCTGTCAACTTGGTGAAACTGGGCATACTGGGGCAATGCAGCAATTGCCTCATGTACACAGACAACTCTCTCCTCCAACCACCCAATACTACAACCTGCGAGAGATGCACTTGCATAGCTAAACTGGAAGCAAAGCTCTCTCCCCTCAAGACTGTGCTAGACAGTCAAGAGGAGAAGGTTAACACCTGCACTACACCTCAAGCAATACATAGCTCTTCTAAACCCACACCACCAACACCTACACCTAGCAACACTAAACCCACATATGTGGTGGCCCTTAACAGTAACCTGTCCAAACAACAAGGACCTCCAAAGCTGAAACACCAACAAACACCAATCACAACCAAAGTGTCATATCACAACACCAGTGTGCCACCAACAACAGACCCTAAGGCAGGACAACATACCCAACACTTTAATCATAGGTGACTCTATAGTCAGACACACTGATGTCCCACTAACCAGGTTGAACACAGAGAAAATTACAGTCAGCTGCCTGTCAGATGCCAGGATCCACCACATAATGCGTGCACTCAAGTCTCTCCACAACAAGTACAAATATGACTCTGTCATTGTCCATGTTAGAGTGAATCACTTGAGACGTACCTCCCTGGACAACATGAAAAGAGACATGGAAGAGCTCTTGGATCATGTGGCCCGGGCAGGTATGACCCTAACCCTGAGTAGCATCCTGCCTTCGCCCAGAATGATACCACAGTATAAGGGCAGAAACATTGACTTCAACAATTCGCTAAGCTTCTGGTGTCATTCAAATGGGATCCAGTATCTGTCTGCCTGGGATGACATGATCAACAGACCGTGATGCTTTGCCAGAGATGGTATGCACCTGTCGCCCCTGGGATTCAGGTTACTGGCTAAGGCTCATGCCACCCTATAGTACCTTTTTTAGGCAAAGTTCAAAGGACAAAAGCACCATTGTAAGAGGTACAAGCATGCAAAAGCTGAAGGTAATGTTACTCAATGGTAGTAGTCTAAACCTCAAAATGCACTCTCTCGAGGCACTCCTAAAAATGGACAACATCGATATCTGTGCAGTAACTGAGACTTGGTTCAAGGCTCCAGAGAGCACCCCTGCAATACCAGGCTACAGCTCTTATTACACTTTTTGGCCATCAAATCAGGACTGAAACATTAAAGTTGTAGGAGTGTCCATATTCACCAAGGGTATTCACAACACCAGGCCATTTGCCCAACACAATGCGTCTGAAATTCTCCAGGTGCAACTAACACTAGGTAAGACTGCAATTCAAATTGTAGCTTGCTACAGATCCCTCACCATGCCCTAAGATTCTCACTATGCCTTTCTAAACATACTGGAAAATATTAAGATACAACCAAATGCCCTAATACTGGGTGATTTCAACTAACCTGCCATTAACTGGGAAAACTACTCATGTACCAACACCTTTGCCCAACGGTTCTTGGAATTCATAAATTCCAATGCCCTGGATCAACTAATCCTTTGTCCCACCAGCGGCTCTAATATTCTAGACCTGGTCATTACCAACATGGGAAATCGATGCTCCACACCTATGGTCACCCCCTCGTTGGTCAGGTCTGACCATAAGCTAATCACCCTTGACATCCACATCTCACCCCCACCCCCCAGTAAGGAAACATCCATAAAACACTTCTCCAAAGCCAACTTCATGCTACTCAAGTCAGAAGTAACAAACTTCATGACACCCATGCAGACGGGAAATGAAAGTTCAACTGCTGAATCCTACACTAAGGCACTGTACGAGCACATCCACTTGTGCATGAATCATGCCATTCCCAATAGAACCAAGACGCTGTCCTCCAAAAAATGGAAGCCAATATGGTGGTCCCTTGACATAAACAAGCTTTACAACAAAAGGAAGAAACTGTTGCAGAAAAGAGGAAAATCCCAGGATGCAAAAAACTCCCTTACCAGCCTCAGTAAGATGAGATCCCTCATAAAATCCTCCAAAGTTAATTACGAAAATAAAATTGCCAAAGATTCCAACAACAACCACAAAGCACTCTATTGCTTTGTCAAGAATTTGAATGGCAATGCTCAGATCTGCTCAGAGATACAACAGAATGGCATTAAATATACTTATCCCAAGGATATTGCCAATATCCTGGCAGATCGATTCAATGCAAACTTCACCCCTCTCTCACTCCCTAAAGGGCCCATCTCAATAGTGAAAGATTGCCAAATTCTGGTAATAACGGCCACACAGGTAAAAAATGCACGCTCCAAAGCTAAGACTACAGCATCCATGGGACCAGATGACATCCCAGGCTGTGTACTACATGAACTACAAAATGAACTGGCACCTCACCTAAGTGCCATGTTTAATCATAGCCTCATCTCAGGCTTCATGCCCACTGAATGGCACACAGCTACAGTTATCCCACTCCACAAAGGGGATCCACCTTGGATCCTGGGAACTACCACCCCATCAGTCTGATGAGCCTGATCTGCAAGGGCATGGAACATATTATCATGGAACTTATAAACAAGGACATTAGCAACCTTCAAACACTGAACCCTGCGCAGTTTGGGTTCATGAAGGGCCAATCTTGTCTTGTGAACCTGATTGACTTATTTGAATCAGTCTCGAGAGCCGTAGACAAGGGTAAGGTGGTCCACACAACCTATCTGGACCTCGCCAAGGCCTTTGGCACCATCCCCCACTCTGGAATCATAGATAAACTTACTAAGCTGGGCATTAATCCCTACATCACTCGATGGGTTGCCAACAGGCTTACTGACAGAACCCACACTGTAAAAGTAGTCAAATCCAAATCCAGCTCCAGACAAGTGACAAGTGGAGTACCTCAGGGTTCATTCCTGGGACTGCTTTTGTTTGGCATCAACATCTCTGAAGTACAGGCCAACACTAAGGGACTCTGGCTAACAAAGTTTGCAGATGACTGCAAACTGGGAGCCATTATTGAATTCACAAATGATGTGGATATTCTACAAAAGGGCCTTACAGAAACAGATGCTTGGTGTCAGATCCATGGGCTCAAGCTCAATGCCAAGAAATGTATAGTTATCCCCTTTGGGAAAAAACATGTACCCGTGAATTACCACATAGGTGGCAGTACACTAAACACCGAAAGTGTGATAAGAGACTTAGGGACACAGGTGGACAGTGGTCTCACCTTCGATAACCACATTGCCACAACAGTCAGGAAATCCTTCTATGTGGCACTCCTGATCACTATGGGCTTTTCATCCAGAAAAAAAGTGGTCATTGTCCCACTGTACTAATCCCTCATTAGACCCATTATAGAATACAACACCCCATTTGGTATGTATCTCTCAAGACATCTACAACAACTGGAAAGGCCAAAGAAATACCTCGCTAAAAGAATCACAGGCCTAAATCAGATGCCCTATGCTGACTGTCTCAAAAAACTCCACCTATACTCTGTCGCATATCGCCTACTCAGAGGTGATCTCTGCTTAACATACAAGGCCATGTCAAACCCAGAACTGTTGGACATGCTACACTTAAAGAAATCCCAATCCCTCAGAGACACATGCTCCAGGGATCTTAACCTTGTAATCACAATGAACAAAACATGCTGGAGGGATAGGCTTCTGACCCAGAGACTCCACAGACTATGGAATAGATTGCCCATACATGTCAAGCAGAGCATCTCTTTGGCCTTCTTCAAAAGGAACCTTGATGATTGGATGGGAGATAGGAAATTTACCCCATGGATAACGTTACTCGCCCTGCTAGATAGGGGTCCATGAAGTAAATACTGTAGGAAGAAATAGCCAGAGAATTGTTATGGCTAGGTTTGTATAGGCCCTAGGGCCAGTAGCCTAGTACCAACCTATGAACCTATGAACCTATGAGGCATTGCCGCAAGAAAATACCTTCTTATTTAATAAAATGTTATAATCTGTTTCTTGGAGCTCAGCACTTGTTCAGAACTCATTGTAAGCACTAAATAAGCTACAAATTACTACAGCACTCAACTTTCCTCACTTGTCTAGAGGAAAACAGTTTTTAGTACTTAATAAATAAGCACCTATCCAGGCATGTCTAAGAGTCAGCTCCCGGTGTTTTTTCCAGTCTACCTGATGAATCTGGGCATCTTGGGGTAATGCAGCAATTGCTCATGTACACAGGCAACCCACTTCTCCTCCCACCCAACACTACAATCTATGAGAGATGCACTTATATAGCCAAACTGGAAGCAAAGCTGTCTTCACCCAAGACTGGACTAGACAGTCAAGAGGAGAAGGTAAACATTTGCATCACACCACACTCAATACATAGTCCCTCAAAACCTACACAACCAAAACACACACATAGAAACACAAAACACATACCTACATTCATGGAGCCTCTCAAAAAAATCTACCCAAGCAACAGGGACCTCCAAAGCTGAAACGCAAGCAACCTCCACCCCCCCAACACAACCCAAATGACACATAGCCCACAAACTCAGTGTGCCACTCAACCACAGCTCATAAGGCATAAACACATACCCAACACTCTAGTCATATGTAACTCTATAGTCAGGCACACTGATGTTCCACTCACCAGGCTAAACAAGGAGAAAGTTACTGTCAGCTGCCTGTCAGGTGCCAGGATCCTCCATATAATGCATGCACTCAGGTCACTCCACAACAAGTACAAATATGACTCTATCATTGTCCATGTTGGTGTGAATGACCTGAGACATACCTCCCTGGACTACATGAAAAGAGACATGGAGGAGCTGTCCGATCTTGTAGCCCAGGCAGGTATGACCCTAGCCCTGAGTAGCATCCTGCCATCACCCAGAATGATACCACAGTACAAGGACAAAATGATTGACTTTAACAATTGGCTAAGCTTCTGGTGTCATTCTAAGGCGATCCAGTATCTGTTTGCCTAGGATGACATGATTGACAAACCACAATGGTTTGCCAGAGATGGCCTGCACCTGTCGCCCATGGGATTCTGGATACTGGCTAAGGCTATTGCCACCCCTATAGTTCCTTTTTTTAGGCAAGATTCAAATAAATTCACCACCGTAACAGGTATAAGCAAGCAAAAATCTGAGGGTAATGCTACTTAATGCTAGAAGTCTAAATCTCAAAATGCACTCACTCGAGGCACTCCTTAAAATGGAGAACATCGACATCTGTGCAGTGACAGAGACCTGGTTCAAAGCTCTAGAGAGCACCCCTGCATTACCAGGCTATAATTCATACCACACCTTTTGGCCACCTAACTTCGACCGAAGCACAAAATGCTGAGGCGTGCCTATATTCATTAAGGATATCCACACCTCTAGGCTAGTTGCTCAGCATAATGCATCCGAGATTATCCAAGTGCAACTAACTCTTGGCAAGACCACAATCCAAATTGTAGCTTGCTACAGATCCCCCACCATGCCCCAGGATTCCCACTCCTCATTTTTTGATACACTGGAAAATATTAGGGTACCCTAATAATGGGTGATTTCAACTACTCCACCATTAACTGGGAAAACTACTCATGAACCAACTCTTGTGCTCAACATTTTTTGGAATTCATAAATTCCAACACCTTGGATCAATTTATCCACACCCCTACCAGGGGCAGCAATATCCCAGACCTGGTCATTACCAACATGGGCAACCTGTCTTCCACACCAGAGGTCAATTCCTCGTTGGTAAGATCCGACCACAAGCAAATCACCCTAGACATCCACATCCCACCCCAACCCACCATTAGGGAAACCACCGTAAAAAATTTCTCCAAAGCCAACTTCATGCTTCTTAAGACATATGTGGCAAACTTCACGACATCCGTGCTGATGCACAATAGAGGTACAACTGCTGAATCCTATACAATTGCACTTTGTAAGCACTTACATGAGTGCATGGATCATGCAATCCCTAACAGAACCAAGATGCTATCCTCCAAAAAAAGGAAGCCAATCTGGTGGTCCCCTGCCATAATCAAACTCTACAACAGAAGAAAGAAACTGTTGCAAAAAAGAATAAAAACCCATGATTGGAGGAACTACGTGGTCAGCCTCAGTAAGAAGCTGAGATCCCTCATAAAATCCTCCAAAGCTAGTTAAGAAAACAAAATTGCCACTGATTCTAAAGACAACCACAAAACATTCTATAGCTGTGTCAAGAATCTCAATGGCAACACTCAGATCTGCTCTGAGTTACAGCACAATGGCACTAAATATACGGAACCAACTGATATTGCCAACATCCTGGCAGATAGTTTCAGTGCTAACTTTACTCCTCTCTCATCCCCTAAAGGGCTCATCTCTATACTGGAAGAATGCAAAGTTCCTGTAATCACAGCTGCACAGGTAAAAAACACACTCTCCAAAGCCAAGAACACAGCATCCATGGGACCTGACAACATCCCAGGCTGTGTTCTACATGAACTACAGAACGAACTGGCACCCCACCTAAGTGCCATGTTCAATCATAGCCTCACCTCAGGCTTTGTGCCCACTGAATTGCACACAGGAACGGTTTTCCCACTCCATAAAGGGGAATCCACCACGGACCCCAGGAACGACTGCCCCATTAGCCTGACGAGCATGGTCTGCAAGGCTAAGGAATGTATCATGGAAGTTATAAACAATGACATTGGTAATCTCCAAACTCTGGACCCTACCCTGTTCGGGTTTGTGAACGGTAGATCATGTCTCCTAAACCTGATGGACTTCTTTGAAGCGTCACCAAATCCGTAGATGAGGGTAAGGTGGTTCACACAGCCTATCTAGATCTCGCCAAGGCTGTTGACACCATCCCCCACTCTGGAGTTCTAGATAAACTCACTAAACTAGGTATAAATCCCTATGTCACAAGATGGGTTGCCAACTGGCTCACTGACTGAACCCACACTGTGAAAGTAGCAGACTCTACATCCAACTTCAGACCAGTGACAAGTGGAGTACCACAGGGTTCAGTCCTAGGTCCTCTCCTGTTTGGTATCTACTTCTCTGAAGTACAGGCTAACACATAAGGTCTTTGGCTAACAAAGTTTGCAGATGACTGCAAACTAGGTACCATAATCAAAACTCCTAACAATGTGGACATCCTACAAAAGGGCCTCACTAAGACAGATGCCTGGTGTCAAAGCCATGGCTTCAAGCTCAATGCCAAAAAGTGCATCGTCATCCCTTTTGGTAAAAACTCTGTACCCATGAACTACCACATAGGCTGTAGTCTACTTAACACTGAAAGTGTGATGAGACCTTGGGACACAGGTGGGCAGTAGTCTCTCCTTTGATAATCACATTGCCACAGTAGTCAGGAAATCCTTCTATGTGGCACACCTCATCACAAAAGGTTTCTCATCCAGAAAAAAAGAGGTCATTGTTCCCCTCTACTCATCACTCATTAGACCCATTATAGAGTACAACACCCCTTTTGGTTTGTACCTCACAAGACATCTGCAACAACTGGAAAGGCCACAGAAATACCTTACAAAGAGGATTACTAGCCTCAAACAGATGTCCTATGCAGACCATCTCAAAAAACTCCAGCTTTACTCTGTCGCATATCGCCTACTCTGAGGAGATCTCTGCCTAACATATAAAGCTATGTGAAACCAAGAGCTGTTGGACTGTTGGACATGCTCCACTTAAAGAAATCCAAGTCCCTCCAAGCTACACGCTCTATGGACCTAAACCTTGTTACCACAATAAACAGAACATGCTGGATGGATAGATTCCTGTCCCAGAGACTTCCCATACTCTGGAACAAACTACCTTTCTATATCAAACAAAGCTCCTCATTAGCACTCTTCAAGAAAAATCTTGATGATTGGATGGGAGATAGGAAATTCACCCCGGGGATCACTTCTGTGGCTCTGCTTGACAGGGGCACAGGAAAATAATTTTCTTGAGTGGCAAAAGCCAGGGCACCATTTGGCTAGGCTTATATAGGCCCTAGGGCCAATAGCCTAGTACCTACCTATGAACTTAATCTATATCAGGCAATATTAGGCTGATGTGGATTACCATTTGCATACCATGTTTACTTTCATCCCTTCAAGTCCTGACTTTTCAGTAACTGAGTATAGTGATTCAATATTATAAACTTCAACAGCATAGACCACAGTTGATTAAGAACAGATAAAAACTTTATTACACAAAAATGTTGGTAAGTACTTTCACACTATAAAGTGCTTCATCAGACTGTGCAGATATATGAGTCAAGCACAGTTAAATATAAAACCAACCACATCCATGGAATTACAATCTGTATTAGTACAGAACCTATGTTCTACTTCAGTAAGGGGATGTATAAACACAGAGAATGAGTCAACATATGAACAAAATCTACATGCCCCACATGGTAGCGTACCCAAGTTAGTTCTATCAATAAATTCTGAGGCTCTTATATTCATATGATAACAAAGTTGTCTTTTCAAAGATTGTTAATTTTTAAATATAAAATTGGGTCTATCGCCTATCAGACTCACAATACGCTCATCTGCTTGCAATATAAGCCAGACAACTTTGTTATCATAGGAATATAAGAGTAAAGGTTCTGTACTAACACAGATTGAAATTCCACGGATGTGGTGTATCTGGCTAGCTGCACAGCCTGCATGGGTTTCCATGTGGGTAAAACTAACCACACCCTCAAGGAATGTATCAGAGAACATTTGAATTGCCTACGCAAGGGAGATCTTAGTAATGCCCTTGCCAAGCATGTCTTAGACAAAGGTAATAGTCATATCTTCTCATTTAGAGTTTTAGAAAAAATATATAGAAGCAACAGGATGGGTGATTATAAAGTGCATACTGAAAATCGTGAAGTCCATTGGATTATTAAATTGTAGCCAGACAAAACTCCAGGGTTGAATGGGTGCGTCTCTCTGAGATTGGTCCTAAAATCCAGGGGGTTATTTAAGTGAATATACTACTACATAATTAAGTGATAGATGTGATTGGGGATTTTTAATGTGATGTGTGTTTTTATTGATTAGTTTCTGGTTGGTTTTATATTTAACTGTACTTGACTCATACACTTGCATGGTCTGATGAAGCACTTTATAGTGTGAACGCACTTACCAATGTTTTTTGTTGAATAAAGTTTTTGCCTGTTCTCAATTGACTGTAGTCTGTGCTGTTGCTGTTTATAATACTGGATTTCTGTATTTGGTTACAGCGCACTTAGTCGCAGTGTTTTTTTGTCTTTTTATCTTGTATTGTCTGTGTTGCCCACTCTGGACATGGCAGAAGGATTTAACCACCTATCTGAGGTGACTACGGAGTATGGAGCACATAATGATCGGTTTTCCAGGTTACTATATGCTGATGACAACCCGCTTCTTTCCTAAGTGAGTATTAGTAAGACAGTTAATGTGGATACAATAACATTTAGTAAGAATCACTTCCAGACTGAAATGAGACATTTAGAGGATGATTTATACAAACTTAAACACATCCAATGGCAACAGATGCACTTTGAGGCATGCATGTTTCATCATGTCATACCTAGAGGTCTTAGCGTCTTAAAAATGCCCACATATGGTGACTATTATCCTAAATTTTTGAGTAGGTGGCAACAGCTAAACTTGGAGCAAAGGTTTAATTATATCTGCTTGTTAATTGACTTTTTTAAACCTATTGAACGGAAGTTGATGGATGAGGTGAATCAGAAACGCCATTTTTTAATCTCTAACTATCTGAGGGAACACTGTCTTTTAGCTTTGGGCATGCTAATGGATGAGGTATCTGCTTATGAACAATGCCTAAGATTGCACAAGATTAAGAAGCTAAATTGAGACAGTAATGATTTTAAAGTTGGCCATGTCTTTACTCGGCCGAAAACTTCTGATGTTAATGCTCAGCCATTGATACAACAAGTGGCAATATGTTTGAGAAGAAGGGAGCAGGTTCAACCAGTGGTATTGTGATTTTGCACACCTACTGAATCTATGGCTGTTATTGGTTCCCCTTTGGAGGCAGAGCACACCAGCAAAGAATCAGTTCAGGACCTAGCTGTGCATCTGAAGGTAACACCGGAAGGCCATCAACAGCTGCCTTTTCCCCTTCACATCAAGTGTATGGAAAAAGATTCGAAGGAGAAGTCTCTGAGGAGGAGACGCAAGAGACAGAGAAGTTCGGTGGAGGGAGCACATTCGCTCAAGCGAATATGGAACAATTCAGACAGAACATACTTTCCAACATTTCTAGTAAGCATCTGACTTCCTCACACATGTCTTTATTGAAACATGGCTTGTTGTACATACCAGCTCAATCCTCAGAGTTTAGTGAAGTTGTTATAAATATTAGACTGTTTGTTAGGAACTTAATGCTTAAGACTTTGTTTCAGGATAATTCTACAGCTGCTAATACTTTTAAGAATCCGAGCTCCTACCAGCCAGTTTTGAATTCTACTGCAGAAGCATTTTGTAAGAAATGTGAAAAAGATCTATATCAGGCTTGCATAGTTCTGATGAGTATAAGTACTATTTTAAGAATTTAACTAGAGCAGAATTGGATGCAATACATGTATTACATAATGATGATAACTTGGTGATCAAACCAGCAGATAAAGGTGGGACGACTGTTGTTATGGGCCATACCTTTTATTTTAGATCTATTTTAGAGCTGTTGAATGATAGTGAAACCTATCGGCCTATTAAGATTGATGATGTTCAAATAATACAACAAACGATATTAAGAACTGTACGTGATTGCCATGAACAGCATTTGATAACTAGAGACCTATTAGAATATTTGATAGTAGAAAATCCTCTGATGCCATTGTATCAGGGGGGCTTTCCTAAAGTTCATAAGAGCCTATATAAGCCAACTATGAGGCCCTCTGTTTCAGGCGGTGACTGGCTTACCGAACCTTTTTCTACTTTTGTCGATAAAAAACACGAGGCCTGTCCTCTCTCACTGTACTACAGTCTTGAAGGATACAACATTTTTGCAGGATCTATATGATTTCTCTAATGTGTTCAAAAATGGGGATTGACTACTATATGGTTGCCATGGAAATTGTTTCTTTATTTACTGTTATTACTAATGTGGATGGTATTAACATGGTAAAAGAATTTTTGAGTGTTCATAGTGACTATGAAGAAAATATAGATTTGATATGTCTGTTTCTGGAAAGAGTCTTAGACAACAATATTTTCATGTTTGAAGATTCATTGTTCCATCAGAAGGCTGGCATAGCTATGAGCACACCTTGTGCTAATAGCTACGCCAACATTGTGCTTGCCCAATGGGAGCTTGAATATGTTATTGGAACTAATGATTTTTCAAAACACATCATATTTTATAGATGATTTTTTGATGACATGTTTTTCTTGTAGGACAGTACTTCACAAAGACTAGCTAGTTTTATTGAATATTTACATACTACTACAACTACTTTTCTCAGAATTACATATGAGTACTCATGGGATAAGATCTGTTTTTTAGATGTGTCCATATTGAAAGGTTTAGGACATACCTTTATAAGTGATTTCTGTAGGAAACCATGTAGATGGAATGCAGTTTTACAATGCACTAGTATGCATCCTGGCCACATTTTAAGAATATTCTTAAGGCCAGAGTATGTGTATCTCTAGATTGAGTAGTTCATGTGTTGTTTTTAAACAAAATTTACAGACTTTAAGTGAAGAATTTAGGGAGAGAGTCCATCATTCTACTGAAATTGATGAAATGTATCAGGGTGCCCTTGCTATGAGGGAAGATAAAGCATGACCATATTACTCTTCTGAGCATGTTGATAAGGATTCTGAGTCTAACCATAATGTTGGCAAGAAGTGAAAAGTGTCGCTTACATTGAGTTATGCCAGTGATATAAAAAGATGATGTCATGCAATTAGAACTAACTGGCCTATATTGCAAATAGATGAGCGTATTGTGAGTCTGATAGGTGACAGACCCAAGTTTATATTTAAAAATAAAAAAAATCTTTGAAAAGGCAACTTTGTTAATTGTACGAATATAAGAGGCTCAGAAGTTATTGATAGAACTAACTTGGTACTCTACTATGTGGGGCATGTAGATTTTGTGCATATGTTGATTCAGCGTCTGTGTTTATGCATCCCCTTACTGAAGTAGAACATAGGTTCTGTACTAATGCAGATTGTAATTCCATGGATGTGGTGTATCTGGCTAGCTGCACAGTCTGCATGGGTTTCTATGTAGGTAAAAGTAACTGAACCCTCAAGGAAAGTATTAGAGAACATTTGAATTGTATACACAAGGGGAATCTTACTAATGCCCTTGCCAACATGTATCAGACAATTGTAATAATCATATCTTCTCGTTTAGAATTTTAGAAAAAAAAAAAAATATATATATATATATATATATATATATATATATATATATAAGCAACAGGATGGGTGATTATAAAGTGCATACTGAAAATTGTGAGATCCATTGTATTACTAAATTGTAGGCAGACAAAACTTCAGGGTTGAATGAACACAAAATCTATGGGTTTATTTAAGTGAATATACTACTACTTAATTAAGTGGCAGATGTGATTGGGGATTTTTTTAATGTGATGTGTATTTTTATTGGTTAGGTTCTGGTTAGTTTTATATTTAATTGAGCTTGACTCATACACTTGCATGGTCTGATGAAGCACTTTATAGTGTGAAAGTGCTTACCAAAGTTTTTTTGTAGAATAAAGTTTTTATCTGTACTCAGTCGACTATGCTCTGTGCTGTTGCATTTTATAATATTGGATTTCTGAGCTTGGTTATAGTACAGTTTGTTCCACAGTGGGTTTTCATCTTTTTATCTTGAGTATAGTGATTGTTTAAATTCAGTTAGTGAAAATTTTGCATAATACATGGGTGACTGTATTCTTTAGTGGAAGGTGCGTTTAATTTTAAGTGCAGCATGTGTTTCTGGGTGATGTAAAGTTACCAAACAGTTTAAGGCAAACATCTGCTCATAATTTTGAGAGGCAGGAACCACATACTTGCTAATAGATTTTGTGTCTTTGAGTAACATTATGCTTTTACCCTTACATGTTAGGAACAAAGAACAATATTAGGCAAGTAATTATGGAGATCATAAGAGGCAGAGACATATACCATTATATAGATATATTTAAAAGTTTGTGCCACCCTTTACAAGTACTTAATTGAACCCAACTCCCAAATCAATTTATTCATACATGATAACCCAGATATAAATTCATGTCAACCCTTCCAATTATCAAGACTAGCCTTAAAGGCAGACAAAGTAATACTTTACTTGATCTGTAATGGTGACTTATTCCTGTGGTTGGGAACATTGATTATTCTATTCAGCTGTTTTGATGTTGGTAAATTGGAGGTGAATGGTGCAGCTACCTTAGTTTGATACATTTGTGGGGGATTGCAGGAAATTTTGCATAGATCTTATACAACTTGAAGTAGTTTTGCATTCACTATGAGCCAATACATTGTTTCAAATTGGTGGAAAAATTGTACTATTAAATCTGGCAGAGAAGTTAACTCATTAGTGGTAAGTTTTACTAAGGGATGTGGAGATGTAATGTGGGATACAGGCGGGGTCTAGGTTGGTAAGGACCGGACTAAAGATATTAGAGCCTCTAGGGGTAATTCTATAATTTGCTCCAGTGCATTCTTATTAACAAAGTAAAGGAAGCACTGAACATATCAACTTTTAGAGGCACAAAGAGAATAACTAGTGATGCAGAATGTGACCGAGATAATGGAGGAATGTCCCCTAATGTGCTGTGAGTGTAGAAATTATTTTATTTATTTATTTATTTATTTATTTTATTTTGCATTTGTTTACTGGGAAAGTCTGACTGGACACAAGTCCTTTTTCAGCAGAAGTCTAGGGAGAAAAGTTCCAAGAGTAACAAATACATACAATAGAGAAATAAATATAGCCAAGTGAGAAGCAAATACATACAAGATAGTGGTTTCCACAATAAATAGAGCAACAGTAATTTACAAAAAAAAATGGTTGTTGACATTTCGTGGACATATCTAAGTGATTATGTACAGTTAAACTGAAACTGCCATTCTGTGGTAGATCATGCCAGTAGAGTAAGAGCAATGATAATAGAATGAAAAGGAGGAATAGGTTATCCAGGGGAGTTGCAGGTGCAGAGCCAGGTGTTAGTAAGGTGCATTTTTAGAAGTTTTTGAAATTGAAGCATTGATGAGTTAGTTACTAGTGACTTAGGTAGACTATGCCAGTGTTTGGAGATGTAGTTGGAAAAAAGTGATTCACCTGCTGAATTGTTAGCTTTGGTGGTGTGTAGAAGTAATTTGTTGCTGGAGGGAAGGGGTCTTGAGGAGGAATGTGGCTGAATGATATCTTTGAGCACAGTTTTTTTTCTCATTGATAGAGTATTTTGTGGCTGAAGGTAAGTTGATTAAAGAGAAGAAGATGAGGGAGTTCAAGCCACTTCAGCTGTGTAAGTGATACGAAGTGATGTGACCTATATGAGGCATTAGCGGCAAACTTGGAGATTTTATTGTAACAGGTTTCAAGTTTGGCTAGATCTGTCTTGTGAAGGTTGGTTAAGATTGAGGAGGCATACAGGAGAGTTGAGAGGAGGTGAGTTCTAGCAATGGTGGCTTTTGTGTTATTTGTCAGAAATATGTTGTTTCTATGTAGGAGACCTAGTTTTTGTGAACTTTTGTAATGGATTGGGCAATGTGAATATCAAATTTCAGGTTATTGTCAATTTCCATTCCTAATAATTTGGTATGGCTTGTGGTGGAGATAATAGTTGTATTTTTGGAGATGATACTGAAGGTTGTGGATGGGGAGGTGAATCTGGTTGGGTAGAAGAGAAGAAGTTTTGTTTTGTTGGGATTTAGGACAAGTTGGGAGTTAGTGAACCTGGATTCAGCGAATAAGAAGGAATCTTTAGTAATGGTATGGAGGTCTTTGAGGGAGGAAGCTAAGTAAATCAGGGTAGTGTCATCAGTGTATGAACCACTGAGGCCTGGGGTGTAGCAAAGTGGAGCTGGTTGGTGAAAAGAGGAAAAAGGAAGAGTACCAAGGATGGAGCCTTAGAAAACCTCTAAGGTGACAGGGTGAAGGGGTGAAAAATCTTGTTGTCAAAAGACAGTCTGATGACATTCTGTGAGGTACCGTTGAAACCAGGTGATAGTGGGGTGACTGAGGCTAAGGGAGGAGAGGAAATAGATTACTTTGGAGTGGATGACCATGTCAAAGGTCTTGGAAAGGTCCAGGAATATGTCTGATACAAATTGATCATTGTTTCTATGCTGGTTAATTGTGTTAGTAAAGGACAGTAGAGTTGTGGTCTTGCTTTGAGAGGGGCGAAAACCATGTTGAGTATTAGATAGGAGCTTGTGTGTAAGGAGATAGTCCATACATTGGGTGTGTATGACCCTTTCCGGTATTTTTGAGAGAGAGGATAGAATTGCAATTGGGTGATAGTTTGTTAGTTCAGTGGAGTTACCTCCTTTGTATAAGGGTAAGATGTGGGAGAGTTTCCAGATGGTGGGGATATAAGCTTCAGATAATGACCTGTTTATAAATATGGCTACAGGGTATGTGATTGCTACTGCTGCAATTTGCAGGAAGTCAGCAGGGAGACTGTTGGCAGCTAAGGTAGTGGGCTTAAGTTTATTTAGTAGTGTTAATGGAGACTGGGTTTAGTGTAAACTGATTGCTGCTTTTGTTAGGGTGTAAACTGTTGTGGTTTGGGGTAGGAGAGGTGTGGTTGGGGCTGGTCTGGGTCATTGCAAGTTGTTGAATTGATTCTGTGAAGTAAGTATAAAACTGAGTGGCTAAGTTCATGGAGTTGTTGGTTGTTGTTGGGGTGAGAGCAGTTGTTTTTCCAGGGTGCAATATATTAACTGTTGCCCAGAATTTTTTAGGGTTATTTTGATGTTTATTCTGTATGTTGTAATAGTAGTTGCTTTTGTCTAATTTTTCTAGTTTTTTTTGCTTTATTTTGGAGTTCTAGGAATGTTTGTTTAGTTATAAGGGATTTGGTTTTGCAATATTGTTCCCAGACTTTATCTCTGATTCTGAGTAGGGATCTGGATTCTTTACTTAGCCAGGGTGCGTATTTTAATTTCACTCTAATGGTTCGGGGGGGGGGGCATGATAGTTGAGTATGTTTAGGAAGGTGGACTTAACGGAGAGAATGGCTTCTTCTAGAGGCATGTGCTTGAGAGGCTCCCAATTGCAGCTTTTTAGGGCAGAAATAAACTTGTTTGGATCATTTTTTTTTGTTTCTGAATAGATGGATAGAGGGCTGGCAATTTTGATGAATGCGGTTTCTTAGGAGAAAGGTTGGGTTGGGGGTCACTAATGCATTCAGGAAGGCAGCCTGAGTGGGATGAGAGATTGGGGTTGAAAAATTCAATCGAGGATGGGTTGATGCTTAGAAGTTTTATCAGTCCTAGTGGGAGATGTGATGAGTTGAGTGAAGCCCTAAAGGTTACATGGGATGTAGGGTTTGGAAAGGAACAAAGGAGCCAATCAATATTAAAGTTGCCCATTAGTATAGTTTCTTGTAGGGAGAGATATGGAAATCTATTTTAGTATACTTTCAAGTGTGGCAATACTGTTGCCTGGTGGAATATATCCAGCTATGATATTTAGGTGTTTTGGGGGTTAATTATTAACTTAGCAAATATTAATTCTGCCTTATCAAAGTCAGGTATAGAGAGGTCCAGAAGGTCTACTAAAAGGTGATCTGTGAATAAGATTGCAATACTCCCTCCTTTTTTGTTTTTCCTATCTTTACGTAGAATGCTATAACTGGAGGCAGTAATTTCATTGCTACTGATGTTTTTGTTAGTGTTACAGTGTCGGGGGAGTAAAGGAATAGTAGGAAATGTAGATCATGGACTTTGCTATGCTTCTTACATTCATATTAAGGATAAGAAGGGAAGATTTGCATCTATGGTGGAGCATAGCAAGTGTTGATGGTGATGGGCTGGCTAATGAACTGCATTTGCGGCTGGGACCAGGATTAGGTTGAATGTCTCCTGAGCACCTTAAATGCATAATTATGTGTAAAAGAAGCTAGAAGAGTTTGTGTTGAAGTTTTGAATATTTCAGAGCTGTTGGTGATGTGGGATGATGAGGTAGGACTTTGATTGTGTGATAGTCTATATAGGTGGTGTGGAACAGGGTTGAGGCTATAGTGTGGTGTTGTGAACAACTTGAGTAGTGGAATAATGTGGTTTGCCAGGGAGGAGGAGGAGGAGTAGATAGTAAGTTTGTGTAGTGTAAGAGTATAAGTGTTAAGCTAGTAGTGATATGGAGGATTATTGTGAGGTTGCAATATATAGGGAATAATGTATGAATAGTAAAAGTAGTAGGGAGATATATAATGTTAGAAAAATGTAAGTGGGTGCTTTGGTAGAGTTTTTTGGGAGTACTGCATGTTGTGTACTTCTACCTGACAGGAGAGGTGGAGAGAGGAAGATGAAGTGAGGGGAGGGACTAATGTAGTGGGGTGTGGAACTGGTTGGTGTGATGTTGTAGGACTGAGTGTTGGGCGGGGGGTGTGGCTATGCTTAAGTATAAATGTAGGTGAAGTAGGTTGGGTTATTTGGGAGTGCACAACAAAAACTCAGGTGGTTGAAGGGGTCTGTCCCCCAACAAGAAACATAATTACTATATTTCTGTTGTTTTACTACAGCCATATTTTATGACATTGTCATTTAAAATGTGTATTTTAGAGATTTTCATATTTGTTCACCATGACTCAGTTTGTCTTTTTTTAAATGTGACATAGATTAAAATGATACGAATCTAAGTGGATAGCCTTTACTCTCTTTAAGAGCATGACACATGTAACATATTAAAGAAAGTACAAACTACTAAACTTATCGATTATCTGACATAGAATAGTAATAAAGTATGCAACATTACTATTGTAAAGACTCTAGGAAATGGTAGCTCTTTCAGTATCAAAATCACTACAGATCTCTTTATATTAGTGAAAACTTAAACACTAAGCTGGTGGTAAATAGTGTAATCAGTGACCATTTAACTTTAAACTGGATAAAATTCCTTAATGGCAGATAATCTGAGGAAATAAAAATAATACATAATTTAAAAAATTAACAAGTATAGTCTTTATTTTACTAAAATATGGCTTGTTTAAACTAAGTATACACATCAGGTACTAATATAAGAAATTAGAAAAATAAAAATGTTTAAAGCTTTGTCAAAAATGTTGTTTCTTATACTTTTCTCTTTACAGACACACACACACACACACATACACACACACTCACACACACACACACACACACACACACACACACACACACACACACACACACACACACACACACACACACACACACCAGACTAATGAAAAGGAAAGGAAGACAAAGAAGATCAAAACTGGAGTAACGCAAAACAAAAGAAAAGGAAGAATGACATTGACATAGTACTGGATGGCAGTAGTTTGGACTTGAAACAAGAATGGGTTTGTAATATTCTGAGGCTAAAGCAGAGTTCCTGAACAAAAACAAGAATTGCCGTTCCCATCAATACTGCTGTACTGTTTGGCTCTAAGGCCTACTATCTCAATGGATATAACTAGACACATCCAATGGCTCTAAGAAATGGAGCAAAGCTTTTGCCAGTATATCAAAAACTTATCTTTAACAAGTCATTTTAAGCAAGGTAGAGTGCTAGAAGCCTGATAAATAGCCTAAACTGTTTTTAGTTATTTTCAGGTAGACAGTCACTTAAGTGAAAAAAGTTATGCCCCGGGATAAAATAAACTCTGTGTAGGCTCCACACAGAGCCTACACCGAATGTATTCTCGTATGCCATACTGTGCATTGCACAGCCTTGCACCATGAATATTAATGATGTGCAGTGTCCATAGGCAAGGTTTTGTGGCTCATCCTGGTGTTACTGGCAGCAAAACCTGTATACTGAATGTGGATCATTCCACTCAAACACTAAACTAATCAGAGAACAAAGGGCAAGCATGCATTTTCTGAAAGTTACGAAGCATGGAATAGAAATGTATATGTCAACATATATTGACTACAATCTTCAGTGATTTCACAATAAACCACCCATTTTACAAGGAAAAGGCCAAATATATGATGCACATATCTGAACATTCTGCAAAACTGTGTACAGCCTGTCTTTTTTGTTTTAATTAATTATTTTATCCCTTTTTTTCTTCTTTATTGCCAGTGTTTGTGTGATGCACCACTTGACATAGTCATGTTTAGCTATGCTCAGCTGGTTTGCACAAAGCACAGCAGTGCACAACTGGAGGAATAGACCACCCAGATTGTAGACAGGACTAAGACAGCCACACATATGAACCAGATGCATTCAATAAATAATACTGTGCATCACACAAATGCAGTAACCAGCATTGCTCTATGATTAACTGCAAGAATCGTGCTATAACTACTAAGATAGCAGATATAATCTCACTAATCCCATGGCAGCAAGTGTTACATGTAGGTGTGGAGTGCATATGGTACAGGATTCTAGTATAGGGTGTGCAAATTTAGTTTTACTGTTGTGTGATTGCAGATTATAGCAATGAAGTGCAAGATACACAACTGTTTTTTCAACCTTTTCGTTGTAATAGCTGTAATTGTAGGAGAACCGTATATATATGGTAAATTTGAGTAGCCCATATACACAAGTGCCTGTATACCTAATAAGCTAGAAATTGCATTGTTCCCATCTGTTGCACATCACTTAGTATTGCGCAAACACTATGCCTGGCATTGTGCTCCCTTACCTACCATGTTTGTGCCACGGTCAGCAATGTGCAACATTTTTAATTGTTGCAAATCCAAAATATGAGCACTCTCAGTAACAGTGAGACATGCAGTGGGTGGTAATCAGCACCATAAAAGCTGCAATTGGTGGGAAATGTTCATTAGACATTGAGCTTGAACTATGGCAGGCATGTCTGGAGATATTGGAGAGGGTGCACACTTTTGGGTACAGCATAGGGGTGCCCAGGAGTCCAAGATTGTTAATGGACTCCTGCTTAGGGACCATTGGCCTTCTTTGCTGCAGTGGGACTATTCTGGCTCAGAATATAAATTTGAAGCCTGAAATAGTGTTACCAGACCTATAAACAGTATGACAGGTATCTCCCACAGGGGTAAGCGATGCAGACATCCATTTGATGACCGCCACAGGAAGAATCAGGATACCCAAGAGCTTTGGATTGGGGAATGTCAGGCAAGGGATACCACACAGCTGTGTAAGTATCAATTTCTGTGAGTAATTGTAAGAGCTAAAAGCTGAATATAGTCAAGACTGGTATTCATAATGGTGTTCTGCTCTGTTCTGCTCTTTCCACAGCCGCTGATGAGAGATTCTCGAATGTTCAATCCCATGGCACACATCTAGTAAGGATGCAAGAAGCATGTGGTATGCATGCATCAGAACAGTACTGTCTAAATAGCATGATGTATAATAATTTGTATAGTAATTTTGTAGCATTAAAAGTTAAGAACTGCTGAGTTGGTAAGTAATAGAGTTGTACCAAACTGAGCATGCATATCTCAACTGTAAAGGAAACTATGCATGCCTTAGTCTGTAGGACAAAGCAATGGTGCCATAGTCTCAAATAACAGTGGGCATGTATCTCTAAACTACAAAAGGAAAAGTATGCATTCAGTAGTCTGTTGGACAAAAGAACAGCACAGTATTTTAGTGTAGTCATCAGTTGTGGGTTCAAAAGTCACACTTCTTTAATATACAATACTGTTAGGTTTTCATCATTATTGAAATGTAGCATCATACCTCTACTACTGGCATAAATGACCTTCTGAAATCTGTAATCAGTATAACTGGAACTCTCATATGTGTAAAATATATGCACACATCAAGGATTGTTGGCTACAATCTGTACAATAGTTTGCCTCTGTTATAAACTGGGTAGTCTTAAAAGTAAGGAAGAGACTTGTTAGGAGTTTGTAGTGCTAAAAGTAAAGGTAACAGAATAGAGTGAAATAATTGTATCAATGCTTTGTATGTCACATATGAAGTCACTAATATTCTCTCTTTTTTCCTTTCACCCCAACCCTTTTTTCTTTTTTGTTTGACTTTATTTTCATTTTTTTTGTGTGTTATTTATTTATTTGTTTTCCCAAAGCAAAGTGGGGTAGGACTGGCTCACAGGATCCATCTGCCTCCACTCCAC
Source organism: Protopterus annectens (assembly GCF_019279795.1). Taxonomy (NCBI): domain Eukaryota; kingdom Metazoa; phylum Chordata; order Ceratodontiformes; family Protopteridae; genus Protopterus; species Protopterus annectens. The sequence continues at coordinate 1,616,575,131 of NC_056739.1, read as the reverse complement.
CAGCTACAGCACTACTGCCCTGCACATCTAGTGCAGTACCTGGTAGCACCCTGTTTGCCATCCATGCACTACCTGGCCCCTTAGGTAGTTCTACTATGGAGGATACACCTGTAGTTCCCTCTGGGAACAGTGGCAGAGGGGTGAGTTTATCACCCATGAAAAGCTGCCATGGATTGTGCATAGGACTGTGTTCTGCACTGTTGGCACATGCCTATACCAGATGAAGTGCCTGCTCTCCATCCTAGTGCAGAGCACCTGTAGGAGGCACAGACATTGGGCACTGTAGCCAGAGGCACAGTGAGGTGACAATGATGACAGTCCACTGGGCGAGGACTAGATTCTCACTGTCAACCACCTTGAAGTGCATGGTACTTAAATGTCCCATCCTTCTCCCCATCCATGCTGTTCACCCACCTTATATGTCCTTCACTATCCCTGTCTCTTGTCTTGTTTGTCTTGTCTGTCTGCAATTTTTTTCTCAGTTGCCCAACTTACCTCACCCAGACATTCTTACAGCCCTTTCCCAACATTCCTCTCTCTCTCTCTCTCAAAAACAAAAAAAAAACCTGTCCCACAAAAAAAGTCCCATAGATAGTTGTCCATTTCACACACATGTCTTCATGGCAAATGTGTATCTAGCCAAACTGACAGTGACGATACTTGGTACATGTTTAGCAAAGCAAAATATTTCCCAAGCTATCTTTACAGAGGAGTACTGAACTTCAGCAGGTATGCTGTCATTTTTTTACCTACATAATGTATATGCAGGAATATATTAATGAATAATGTTAAGCAAAGCCTTTTACACTATCTGTATGCATTAGTCAGAAGTGTAGCAATGACTTAGCCATGTTTGTCAAGCCATTTCAGAGGTACACATGATTGACAATACATGAAAATAGTAAGCTGTGTGATACATATGTACAATTGTTTCAGGAACAGGTGCACTGAATGCATGCTTAGCATTTCAAATGTGTTTTATTAGCAAAATGGTTCATGTGCCTGTTCTTTAGTGGCTGGAGGAAGTAAAGAGAAGTTACTGTAGTATCACTAACTAGAATGGACTGTTGTTTTGGAGGGTGGCACAGTTGAGTTACATCTGTTGCACATACAAGGATATGTTGTTCTTGCTACCCTCCTTGTTTTGCATCCTGCTTGTTGTTACTATTTCATGTATGTCATATGTGTTATATTTTTTCAGTTGGCACTACTGGCTGCCTACCTTAACTGTTTTACCTGGAAACGTACTTCATGGTTATGTGATAGTTATGTGTATTATCAGTCTGTTGGGTTTTAGGACTGAAAATGTCATTGAGGCACAGACCCTCTTCAGTGATGCAGAAAACACAATAATAGTGGATGTGCTATGTCAACATGGTGCTTTTCTTCTTGGAAGGGATCATCTCAATATGCCAGAGAGGCTGGGGATATCTCAGCAAATTATTGCTAAAATAAATGCCATGGGTGACCACAGCCATACTTATAAGCAGGTGCTCCACAGGGCCACTAACATGCTCACATCTTCACAGAGGCATGCAGCTGCTGTTGACCAAGACCAGAAGGTAACTGGGGATGGGCTTCTGCAGAATCACCTCTCACTCCAATACGGAATTCCTGGTTAATCTTCTGACACAGGACATCTCACAGCAGTGTGGCCTACAATATGTCATTGATGTGGGTGCAACTCCTTCTCAGTCCCAGGAACAGCTTCCAGGTAGGCTTTGTTATATGCATAGTAAAACAATTGAAATAAAAGTTACTTATGCGTCACTTGTGTTTTTGTGGGGGAGGGGGCTGAATATTAGTTCAGTGATAAGCTCAGTTTGGAGTTGTCATGATGATTGAGAGGAGTACATGTAGTACCTCCTGTCTTACTGTTACATGTGATGATGTTGGCCTTATCTCTTGCTTAACTTATTTCAGGACCATCAGGAATCCAGCAAAATAGACCTCCTGAAAGTGGTAAGTCAGATCAAGTTATTTCAGTATTGCAGATCAATTTCTAGATATGTAATGTGTCATTTTAGGCCTGCTGTGTGTATTGCTGTACTGTCTGTAATAGTGGTAGCACTGTTAGTTGTTTAGCATATTTTGCATCGTAGTGGTGCAGGTATTAATGTATGCCTGTGTTTCTCTGTTTTTATCACAGGTAATCATGACAGTGAGAGTGTGGTCCATGTGTCACTTGATGTCAGTGTCTCATCAGACACTGATGAGGATGGTGGCAAAACTGAGGCACCAGTCATGGGATACACAGGTTGAATGTGACACAGAGGTTGGCATCCAGCCAACCCCTTCTTTTTTCCTGGACACAGCAAGTAGGCCTACACCTACCCAGTCTACTAATCCCACAGATATAGGACAGGTGGAGGGTGTTGACATTCATTAGGAAAGTGCGGCTTCTGCGGCTTCACTGCCTGTTGAGTCTGGCCATAGCTAAAGTGCTGGTGAGGTGCCATGCAGGAGGGTTGATAGGGATTCTTGGAGGGGGGGCTGCATTCCCTCCCCCACCTGCTGCATGTGTCTCTTCCCTGTACTTCAATGTATGTTTAGGGCTGTCATGGAGGGACAGGCATGTTCAGAAAGGTGCACCAGACAAATGCTCAAGGTCATGGATGTGGCACAATCTGACATGCTTGACTGTCTCTTAGGAAACAAATGAAGGCTCAAGGACACAAAGTCTCCAAAGTGAAAAAAAGTAAAAACAGGTTTATTACTTTGCAACTAAACAGTATGGTACAAAAATAAACGGTTAAGCGCTTTTCGTCTTAATTTGGAAGACTTCTTCAGACCTACAACAGTAGCACAAGTGCTCACTTTAATACAGACAACATGGTGGTTTCAAAAAACATTAACCAATGGTATTGCATAAGTAATTAAGTAATTAAGCTTGGACACATGACATCAGCAACAAGTCAGATACAAAAACAGCAACTATGAAAACCTGTAAAGAACAAAAATGTATAGCTGCTTTTGTGCACAAATAAAGACACATTAAATCACTGCATTTAGGTGGACAGAGTGTAACTCTTAAAATATGTGATTAAAAAATGATGAAAAAACTATGGAAAAAAAAAAAATATATATATATATATATATATATATATATATATATATAAATGTATAAATGTAAATGTTTATATACACATTGTTATGAGTAACAAGAGTGCTCCAAGTGGACTAAAAGAACGCTGCACTCAAAATAAAATAAAATGTGGGAATGGCCATGTGGCCATGTGGGAAACAAGAGATTGGGAGGGCTGTAAGAAATGAATGTGTAGGCTTCTGCAATTATGACAAGACTAGCAAGTCATGCCATTGGAGCAGCAACAATAGGATAGCACATATACTCTGCTGAATAGACACACACACACACACACACACACACACACACACACACACACACACACACACACACACACACACACACACAGCCTCAGTTGACTGCAGTGGGGACAGAACCCTTACCTATCTAACTATACAGACCATAGAACTCAGTACTTTACACAAATGCCATGGCATAAGTCTGACTTCTACATGGCTGCAGGTGAACTTATGGTAGATGACATCAGCAGGCCATGTTGGTGACAGCAGGTTGGGATGCCTGCATAGACACCTTGATTCATAGGTTCATATGAGGCCAGTAGCCTAACTGGAGAGTGTGTCCTAAGTGTGTAGAAGCATAGCTGTGTAAAAACACAAGTAATCTTATTGAGCATAGTTGAATGTCTGAGTTTAGCAGAAAGTCTGAGTTTAGCAGACCAAGGTTGACAGTACTACCGATTGGCCCTGTCCATGAGGGAGCACACAGCATTATATATTACACTTTGTAGTGTGGTTGATATATATGTGCAAAAAATATTGAGCCCCCAGGGATGTATTGCTTGTGGGGTGGAAAACACATGAGGTGGCCTAATGGTTAAGGTGTTTACCTTACAAACACAAGGTGCAGGGTTTGAGTCTCACAAGGGATAATTGGCTTGGCTTAAAATGGCTCGCAAGGGCAGTTAGCTTAGTACTAACCTATGAAAACCTATGAATACCCTTAACTATATGACGTATACTGAGAATGTGCCCTGAAACTCTGATTATATGTACAGAAGATTAGCTGAATTTGGACTGTCACATCCAGAGACTGAGGTGACCTAACAACATAATCATGTTGCATAGCCAATTGGATTGAATAAAGTGCATCAAGTAGACACATTTGTGACATGGAGAACCGTGTAACAAAAATCTGGAACCAGTGGTCGAGGCAGTCAAAAAAATAAGCAGATTAGCATACCACAGTTTATTCAACACTTTCATCAAGAGACTTCATCAGAATACAAAAACTTTTGATAAGAAAAGTGCTTAAACAACCACACCAATCAAATAATTAATTAACAATAATCACTTAATAAAAAACATTTTTAAAGGGGTAAAACCTAAACATATGTAACAAAAATGATTTAATGAAAACATAAAATAATCAAATCACTTACTGAAAGTAAGAAATAAAATCCATGTTTTTGTTCAAATTTAATTTTCTATATTTTAAGAAACATTTGATGTTAATAGCCTCATTTAGGCCAGGTTTCTTATCAGACTGAAGTTTGATCTGCCAAATAGTCTCCCTGTGTTCTAAATACACCACCCCTCTGGTTGATTCATTTTTGACTGATGTTAATAATTCTTCTAAGTTTCTAAAATTTGTACTTAGTGAAGGGGATTACAACGTCAATTTTTAGATGTTATGCTGTGGTGGGATGAAAAAGAAAAACATTTTCAGAGTAAGATTTTTCATAAAAAAAAAACACTAATGGTTATTTGCATTATAAAAGTAACCATCCTAAACACATTAAGAAAAACATACCAAAGGGACAATATATCAGAGCTTGTCGTATGACTACGAATCATAGTGACTTACTAAAAGAATTTCAACTTATTACGACAATGTTTGTTAAAAGGGGATATGACAAAGCTTACTTGAACAGTTTATGTTCTGACATTCTGAGTAAACGTGAGTTATTTTATCCAGCATTACTGAGGGCACCATTAACTAAAATTGGGGGAACTAGTGATAAAAATTGTATTGACAATGATTTATTTGGTGCTGTATGTTCACTTGACATGACTATTGACAGTTCTGGCATTAAAAGCCTTTTAGAGAAAAACTGGTGTATTTTAAAAGGTAATTCAGATTTATTTAAGAAACTTGGGGATCAACCTAAATTTGTTTTTAGAAATCAATTTAATATTAAGAGATTGTTAGAAAATGTTCCTTCTGGTAAAGAAGTTAAAAGATACGTAACACACAAAAAGGGTATGTTCAGATGTGAACAATGTAATTTTTGTAGATATGTTTCTGAAGGGTCCTACATTTGAACTTGACATTTGAAGTTCCTGGTTTTGTTAACTGTTTAACCAGAGGGGTGGTGTACATTAGTTTATGCAGTGGTTGTTCGGCCTTTTACGTCGGTATGACCACTTGCACTTTAAGAGAACGTATGAGGGAACATTTATATAGTATTAAGACTAAGGATTCCAGGAATGCCTTGTATAGACATTCTATTGATTGTGGGAATTTTAAGAAATTCTTCTTTTCTATTTTAGAAGTTGGACAAAAAGATCTCAGGGGTGGAGATTTTAAAAATTATTTAGAACAAAGGGAGACTATTTGGCAGATCAAACTTCAGTCTGATAAGAAACCTGGCCTAAATGAGACTATTAACATCAAATGTTTCTTAAAATATAGAAAATTAAATTTGAACAAAAGCATGGATTTTATTTATTACTTTCAGTAAGTGATTTGATTATTTTATGTTTTCATTAAATCATTTTTGTTACATATGTTTAGGTTTTACCCCTTTAAGAAAACGCTTTTTATTAAGTGATTATTGTTAATTAATTATTTGATTGGTGTGGTTATTTAAGCACTTTTCTTATCAAAAGTTTTTGTATTCTGATGAAGTCTCTTGACGAAAGCGTTGAATAAACTGTGGTACGCTAATCTGCTTATTTTTTGGCTGCCTAGACCACTGGTTCCAGATTTTTGTTACTTGGTTGGTTTTCATTTGGTTTGCACTCTTTTGTACATGGAGAACTATGTATGAGACATTTTTTTGGTGGGAGAGGTGCGCTTTATTTATTAGAGAGAAAGAGATATAGAGAGAGGGAGAGAGAGAGAAGAATGTTGGGGAAGGGACACAGGTATGTCTGAAGCAGGTAATTTGGCAAAGTGAGGAAGCAATTGCTGACAGACAGAACACACAAGACAAGACACAGGGTTGATGAAGAACACAAGAGGTGGGTGAACACCATGGTTGGGGTAAGGATGTGGATCTCGCAAACCCATGGACATGAAACTCAATGACAGTGATAATTGAGTCCTCACCCAGTGGGCTGTCATCACTGTCACATCACTGCACTGATGGCTGCAGTGTCTGATGTCTATGTCTCCTTGTGTTATTCAGTACAATGATCGAGAGCAGTCTCTCCATCTGGCATAGTTGTGTGCCCACATTGTGGTGCACAATCCTATGCACCATCCCTGGCAGTTCTTCTTGGGTGATAAAATCACCCCCTCTGCCACTGCTCCAGGAGGGAGCCACAGTCCTGACCTCTGGGTCAGAAGTACCTGAGCAGCCAGGTAGTACAGGAGCAGCACAAAGGGTGCTACCAGCTCAGACATGCTTAACCTTGCTGACACAGCCAGTGGAGTGGGGGCAGGTAGAATCTATGGGCCAGGCCTACCTTGCTGCACTGTGGGGGAAAGAAATAAAAACACAAAGGCAAAAGAGAAAATAAGGGTTGGGTTGAGAGATTGTGCAAGTTGTCTTATTTGCTTGTTTAGACGGAGAAGGGTGATCTTCCAGTTCTGGGTCTTCACTTTTGTATTTGTAGACAGCAGCTTCTTTTGCTTACTGTATAAGCTAGTAATGAAAGATGTGTATCTGTCCAGAACAAGATAACAGTGTCTCACAGGCTGATGTAAAAGGCTCACTGTAAAGTCCAACAACAGGTCAGACAAACACACACACACACACACACACACACACACACACACACACACACACACACACACACACACACTCACACACAGACACACACACACACACACGCACACATGCACACATGCGCACATGCACACACACACATGCACACACACACACACACACACACACACACACACACACACACACACACACACACACACACACACACACACACACACACACAAAACACCCCACATTTGACTGCAGTGAGAATAAACCCCCTACCTAAGTGCACACACTACAGAAGACAGTACTTAATGCAAGCACTACAGCTCAAGTGTAACATGGAGTTTGTCAGACAACAATTTATAGATGATAACATCAGCAGTGACTGTTGACAAGATAGTGCCCCACAGACTGTAATGTCTAGCAACAGCTCTCTCGCACACACACACACACACACACACACACGCACACACACACACACACACACACACACACACACACACACACACACACACACACACACACACACACACCACTCCTTTTGACTGCAGTGAGAATATAATCCCTACCTATGTTAAAACACACACTACAAAACTCAGCACTTAACACATGTTCCACAGCTCAAGTCCAACTTGGAGTGTGTCAGACAACACTTTATAGTTGATGACATCAGCAGTGTCTGTTGGAGACATGATAACTGTGTTCCACAGGCTGCTGTAAAAGGCTCACTATAAAGTCACACACATACCACATCCATTTAACTACAGTTAGAATAGAATCCCTACATATCTAAATACATACAGAACACAGTATTTAACACACGCAGCATGGCACATGTCTGATTTTGTTAGGACTGCAGATGAATTTATAGTAGATGACATTGGCAGGCTATGTGGGAGACAAGAGGTTGAGAGGTCTGCATGGAATGGATGTATAGACTTCTACAACTCATAAAACTGGCAAGCCATACCAATGGAGAAGTAACTGTAGGATAAACAATTTTGCTCTTCTCTGTAGACAGTAGAATAAATCACTGTTCCACTGGTTGGAGCCAATTCCTTTAATGAAGTAAAAAACAACAGATCCAGTTAAACACAATGAGCGCTTTCGTCTGCAGGTAGGCAAACATCTGATGAAGTTTGCCTACCTGCAGACGGAAGCGCTCATTGTGTTTAACTGGATCTGTTGTTTTTTACTTCATTAAAGGAATTGGCTCCAACCAGTGGAACAGTGATTTATTCTACAGTATTCCTCTACTTTTTGGTTTTATGGTACTTCTCTGTAGACACACACATACACCCAGTTGACTTCAATGAGAGCAGAACCTCTACATATCTAAGTACACAAAGTCAAGAACACAGTACTTAATGCATGCACCGTGGCACAAGTCTGATTTTGCCAGGACTGTAGGTGAACTTATAGTAGATGACATTGGCAGACCATGTGGGAGACAAGTGGTTGGGAGGGCTGCATGAAATGGATGTGTAGGGTTGTGCAAGGAAAGCCATGCCATTGGAGAATTAACTGTTGGATACACAATTCTGCTCTTCTGTGTGGATACACACACACACACACACACACACACACACACACACACACACACACACACTTGACTGCAGTGAGAATAAAACTCCTATCTAAGTACACAGACTACAGAACAGAGTATGTAATGCATGCACCAAGGCACAAGTCTAATTTTGTCAAGACTGCAGGTAAAGTTAGAGTAGATGACATTGGCAGGTCATGTGGGAGACAAGTTGTTTAGAGTCCTGCATGAAATGAATGTGTAGGCTTCTGCAACTCTTAAAAAACTGGCAAGCCATGCCATTGGAAAGGTAACTGTGGGATGCACACTTCTGCTCTTCTGTACACACACACACACACACACACACACACACACACACACACACACACACACACACACACACACACACACACACACTTGACTGCAGTGAAAATATTACCCCCACCTATCTAAAACACACACACTACAGAACACAGTACTTACCGCACGTGCCATGGCACAAGTCTGATTTTAACAGAACTGCAGGTGAAAGTATAGTAGATGACATCGGCAAGCCACATGGGAGAAAAGAGGTTGGGAGGCCTGCATAGGTATATTGCTCCATACTGTCACCTGAGGCTAGTAGCCTAATAGCAGTAGGCTGTCTGGAAGTCTAGCTGTGTAACAGCACAAGTACCCTTATTGAGCATACTTGGATGTTTGAGTTTTGCAGAGCAAAGTTGTGAGCACCACCAAGTGGTCCTGTCCATGACTGTGCACACAACATTATGTATAATGCTTTATATTGTGGTTGATATATGTGTGGAAAAAGTAATGAGACTCCAGGATTGTAGTGCTTGTTTGGGTTGGTTTGAGGGAGAAACAAATGGATGTATTGTAAATATATGACATATAGTTATATTGTGCCCTTGTTTACAATGTTTTCACATGTAGTTTTATGTCATTCAAAGGAACTGGACAATAAACTCCAATAATAAAATATCATATATACAATTTCATAGAGCAACGAGCATTGTATTTGGGCCATGGTTAACAAAGTGTACATGCATGTGAGATAGTCCTGTTTGCACACAGAATGCAAGGTACATTGCTAATCTTTGCTACTGTACCCCAGTTCCATCTGTACTCCATGCCGGCTTTTATTGATGATTAAGAGCATTAATTGAATGTATCCTTTTTTTATTTTTTGAGTGTCTGCTTTCTAGGCAATCTGATTTTTCTGTTTCTGCAATGTTGCGATTCTCACAAACAAGATAGGCTTAGCCAAACTCTTTTTCAGGATGTGGTGCATCATACAAAAGTGGAATTAAAAAAAAGACAAACAGGAGAATATACTAAAACTAAGGAACACATAAGCAAAATCTGTAAAAGCACAGTAAAAATTGATAGTACACATCACAAATTTCCACATGTCAGGATTTGAACCCTCATACCAATACAGTTTCTGAAAACAGGAGAGGTGCTTAGTCCTCTTTGCCGCACAGTTTTGCATCAATGAAATGAAGTCATTCTTCATGCAACCAGGTGCATCAGAATGTACACTGCTATCAAACCATCAGTTGTGATTTGTACATTAAATTCTCTTTACTATATTTGGAAATAGGTCAGTTAGTGATCACACAACCTGTCATAATAATGCTTATAAATATGCAACTCTGTCTTACCTTTCTGTGTTTCTTGATCATTCATCAATTATCTAACACATGCATCATGTAAGCCATTCTATATCATTGGCATTAACATGTGAGAGGATATTAACTGAGAATAATATGATACACAGTTGCCAACAAATGATTCCAAGTTGGATAGCACAAACATGAATATACTGTTCTTTTGGGGGTAGCATAGCTGAGTTACTGTTAAGTCAGGAACAAGGGTGCACTCCTCTTGTTTGGGGGTGGGGGACAAAGCGCAGTTATTGTTATGATACAAACAAGTCTGAAGTCTGAAACTGTAATATGTATCATCACTTTCTAACTTCTGTCTTAAATGATTTACCAGTACAAAGTATAGTGCTAAACTGAGGCCATACAGGAAATATCAGAATTCTTCAGAGGCATGGCTGTATGAATCTTTCGTACCTGAGACCTACTAATTACTAATGAACAAATATAAGTATAATAAGTGTCTGGTCACATGTTAAGGTACTTTCTGTACAAATCCACCACTACTTACTTGCTTACTGTGCCAAGCTAGAAGATACAAGGGTATGCTATAATATTATTAAGAATACACTCGAGGTTCAGGACTTACCTTGCAAATGCAGCAGTTGACACACCTTTATTTCAGGGCTGACTCTGCCTGATGCAATTAGTAGCATTATTCTCAACTGTACAGATTTTCACAGAATCTCTGTATTTTTGCCTCATATTTTTGGTCTGTTTTTTATAAAATTATGTTTTTCTGGCAAATTAGTGGCAAGTCATTAAAGCCTGAAATTAGAAAATAATGACTGACATTTGGGTTTCAGACTTCATATCCTTCAGAAAATTCATGCTAATGCACAGCCTGCCATTCTATGAACTTTCAAAGTTTGTCACAGCAGTTTTTAAAAACTTTCCCTATTTGTGGACCTTTGTCCCACTTTTATTTATGGCTTTGTCCAGATTCCTTACTCTAAGAGGTTTTGAGGTGCGGGTAGTACACAACCAGTACCTGGAGAGGTAAAGGTTGTGTGAGTTGCCTGGCATCAATTTTACTATATGTGTGTGAGTAGGAGAAGGTATTAGGTCCCTAGGTGGATAGTGAATGTGCTATGTGTTGTCTCTTAGCAAAAACAAGGGCATACTGAGCATGCCTACATCTGCCTACAGGGACAGCAGCTAGTGGTTCCTCTTCCGACTATGGTCGCTGTGACCTATGTGTTGTTGGGGGATGTGTGTCTCTTCCCCTTGCTGATCCTGCCACAGCTGTTTCTGCAGGATCAGATTGTGGAGCATACCACACACTGTGAATATTTGTGTACATGAGCGAGGATTATACTGCAGGGCTCCACCGGATATATCTAGGCACTGGAACCATGAGTTCAGCAGCCTAAACACACGCTCTATGATGTTTCTGGTTTAAACATATGATTCTTTAGTGCATTCTTCTGTGGGTGTCAACAGCCATGGTTCCAGGGCATAGATAGCATCCCCCAGTAAATGGCAGTGTGGGAAGTTTCCCCTAGAAAATATGATGTGTGCCAGATATGGGAGTCATGATAACTGCCAGGGTTGAAAGCACACGCATTCAAGATAATTCCCTGGGCATTGCAAAAGACTTGGCAGCTGATGGAGTGGTATATCTTGCAGTTAATGCAGATTCTACCCAGCTCACCAGGTGGTGCATTAATGTGTACATGAGTGCAATCTATGGCACCCAGTACTTCAGGGTAGTCTTCTACATGGTAAAACAGTTCCATATTGCTGGCTCTCTTTCCAGAACTATGGGAGAAAAATATGTGCTCATTGACATGTATGAGCATAACATCCAAAAACTGGTGGTGGATCCTGGAGACTGATGCCTGTGACACACCCATCATGTCCTCAGGTAGTCTTTGAAAGGTACCAGTAGCTAATATTCTAAGAGCTACACATACCTTAGTTTCCATTGGGATGGGTTCCCCTTGTTTGGCTCTGGCTTTGAGATGAGGGTGGCAGTGCTCACAAAGTTATTGTAATGTGTTTTTGTCCACCCTGTAGTGCCCTACAATCTCCAGCTCATGTAGCACCTGGAAGGTTACCCTGGGCCTGAAAACTCTTCTCCTCTCAGCCTAGGCCTATTGTCAGCAACACCAGCAGCATTGATTTCAGCCTGTAGCACACACAGATGTAGAATAGCTGCAGCAGCCCCTAACATTATGTCAGTTAAGTTTTCCTTGTTTATCATGCAATGGTATTGAAGGATAAAGGAAAAACCAGGATGGAGGCTACATGGATACTTTATACATTCTTGAATAGTTCCACCCTTTTGGACTGGTTTATTAACATCCAATTCACTAGCTTATGCTATAACTAGAATCTATTGCACACCTGTTGCTTGCTCATTACTGCAATATATGCAGCTATGCACACCTCCATACAACTCAGTGCACCTTTGCATAAATAAGTTAAGCATAGGCAAAACTGATATTTGTTTTCTCCATTTTCATGATATCTTGCAAACATGGACCATAAAAAGTGAAGGAAAGGTTGCACACCCTGTAGTCAAACCCAGTGTCATCTATATTCTAGCCGTAACCCACACATGTACTGCCACAGGAATAGTTACATAACAACACAAAGAAACCTGACATTCATTCCTCTGTTTCTCGTGGTTTTGCTTAGCGCCATGTCACACAAATAATGACAAAGTGAAAAAAAAAGGTAAACCAGACAGAGACCACACATTTTAACAAACAAATAAGGAGGATGACACAGAACTTTGGAATTGTGCACTGCTTACATGCACTTTCATCCTTCACAGCCCTACATGTTCAGCTTTGCAAGTGTAACCTGACAAACATCCCTGATGTCAGCATTCATTGTTGCCATTCATTCATCTTGAACACTGTTGAAGTGCATACACGAAGTGAACATCCCTACATAGTTACTCTTTTTTGAGATTCAGCAATTCTAATGGGTTTTGGTCTTATTTACATCTTCAACATGCTGGCAGCCCAGAAGCTACATGGTTAGTAACCGTGTAGCCAGGGAAACTACATGGGAGGCCAATGTTGTAACAGAGGAATACTGTAATCCATCAGCTACATCCTGCGTATGCTTACAGTACAGTATAATACTTTGTTTCATGGAGGTTTACACATTTTAGCAGCCTGCATTACCTATAAGTATATATTCTTAATTTGGGGGAGGGGGTCAGAAGCTGTATTCATGTCATGGCACTAAAAGTGTAATTATTATGTTAGTTGCACTATTTTCTAGCATCCACCCTGTACAATTAGGTCAGAATATGTGTGGTGTTACATGTTAAGGACAGTTCTCTACAAATGTAAGAGCTTTTATTTGCTCTTGTTTCCGTGTAGACTCTTTTCTGTGGCTGTATTTGGAAAGGTTGGAATACATGGCCATCATGAACACAGAGTATACGCGGTTGCTTTAGAGGTTGTTGAATTACTCCACCATATTGATTTATTTCAATAGCATAAAATTCAGCTACTTATGCTGTTTTCTGTATGCCACGAAAGTTTCTGTATTTATTCATGAGTGCGCACCCCTGCTTGCCAGTATGTGAAATTTACTAAATCTAAAAATTTTCACGGCCGTGTGTACATAGCCTTGCAATGTGCACACGGTGAAAATTATCATATAAGTTTTACTGAATCCCCTATGCATGTCTGAGTTTATTCTCACTAGGGATGAAAAATTATAGACAGAAAGACAGTTACTTATGAGGAAAATTACATTAAAGACAGAAGTTATGAGCAGCACAGAACAAAAAGCATTAGTTGAAATCAACATTTATTAAGCAATTGCAATCAGTGTTGGAAATTTAAGATAATATAAGATCAAATATGCTAACCAATACAGCATAAACTAATGTTTAATACTCAACTAAAATTAGCTCCTACTATTTGATGTTTAAATGATTAAGAATCATCTGAATGGTACAACTCAATAATATGAAGTAATAGTCATAATTCAGAAAGTATTGCTATAGCTTGAAAACTCACAAGGGTTAATGTTGGGGGGAGGTCATGGAGCTGAGCTATTTATAACTGAAATGCTGACATGAAGCAATATCTAGAGAATATGCAACTGATATTCAGATTACGAGACTTATCACAATTCTTCCTCACTGCAGCAAACATATGCAAAACAGAACCTTCTGTTCTATTAATGCAACCTAAGAGCTATATATTGTGATAAACCATGACACTTTTACTGCATTTCAGTTTAGGAGAAGCAGTAAGAAATATGTATAGCATATGAAAATATTCACACTGTTAGGTCTAAAGGAATATAAAGTTGTGTGCTGAAATGCAGTCATCAATGGGTCATACTTTTTCCAAAGCAGCACTGGATGTGCCATAAATTCAGAAAAATACATACTCAAAGAAAGCAAGATGTCTAGTTAGCACTGTCTAAAGATTGTTACACAGCCATCTGGAGGCAAGGGTGATGGAACCACAGGTCAGGTTGGGGGGAGGGGTTCCCCCTCCACACACGCGCACACACACACACACACACACACACACACACACACACACACACACACACACACACACACACACTTTAAATAAAACCATGAACTGCCCCCACAGCTCCTGGCTCAGATTGCTTTTTTTTTTTATAAAGAATGCTGGGCATGACTTTATTTCAGAAGTAAGTGTGTGTGTGTGTGTGTGTGTGTGTGTGTGTGTGTGTGTGTGTGTGTGTGTGTGTGTGTGCGCGTGTGTGTGTCCAATTGTCTGCAAGTGTTCTTGAGTGTGTCTGTATGTGAGTGTTCGCAAGTGTGTCTATGCGAGTGTGCGTATGTGAGTCTTTGTTCGTGCATGTGTATATGCAACCGTGCTTGAGTGCATGTGTGTGACTGTGCATGAATATGTGTGTGTAAGTGTGAGTGAGTGTATCTGCATGCATGACTGTGCACATGGTTCAGACTCCTACATAAGGCAGGTCACTCTAAAGAACTTATTATTTTTTACACTTTAAAACATGAATCAGAGGCATAACTCTCAGCTTATTAGTGCAAGAAATCTGGACAAAGCCTAAAGTAATGTGTGGACAAAGGACCCAAAATAGGGAGAGATTTTAAATGTTGCTCTTATAAACTTAAACAATTGGTAGAATAACAGCATTTGTGTTAGCATGTGTTTTATGAAGGACATTCTGGTATTAATCTTGGTGTCTTTGGAATTGCCTGCCCCTCCTGTAAATTTGTGTTTGAACACTCCTCCTGGGTCTATCTCATTTGCTCACTCAACTGAGTACAGTGAGATCATATTTCGACTTCAGACACTCCTACTAGTCCCATATGTTCAGCTCTATCCCAGCTCTGTTCCAGTCTAGTGTCACTAGCTCATTCTACCTAATACAGAGAGAACATTTGTGAAGGGCAAGCCACTTAGGTCCTTAATTTTGAATTATCTTCTGTTTCTCCTTTCTCCCTTTCCACTTTACAAAAAAAAATTCTAAGCTTGTTTCCTGCCTTTCCTGTAATTAGTCTAGTCCAGATACATATTTGCTGTATCCAGGACTGTTTGTAAGCTACTGAGCCCCCCAAGCCTTTCTGTGTTGGAGGGAAGCCTTCTAGCTTATCAGTGGGAGTGGTAAGCACTAGGTAGCCTATCTACCACAAGAGTGGTTTCTGGCCCAGAAATTGAAGTTTATTGGCCGTTTGTGTAGTTTTTCCATCTCTTTCAACCTTCTGGTTTAAAAGCCCACATTTGTGCTTGTTCCCACCTTTCCTGTAACTAGTCTAGTCCAGATACAGATTTGCTGTATCCAGGACTGCTTGCAAGCTGCTGAGTCCGCAAGTCTTTCTGTGTTGGAGGGAAGCCTTCTAGCTTATCAGTGGGAGTGGTAAGCACTAGGTAGTCTATCTATCACAAGAGTGGTTTCTGGCCCTGAAATTGTAGTTTATTGGCCGTTTGGGCAGTTTTTCCATCTCTTTCAACTTTCTGGTTTAAAAGCCCACATTTGCACTAGTTTCCCACCTTTCCTGTAACTAGTCTAGTTCAGATTCAGATTTGCTGTATCCAGGACTGTTTGTAAGCTTCTGAGCCCCCCAAGCCTTTCTGTGTTTGAGGGAAGCATTCTAGCTTATCAGTGGGAGTAATAAGCACTAGGTAGCCAATCTACCAAAAGATCCAGGTACAGATTCTTAGTTTTAGCACTTGAATTTGTTTATTAGTGCTCAGTACTTGTTCAGAACTTGTTGTTAGCACTAAATAAGCTACAAACTACTACTGCACTCAACCTTCCTCTTTACCTAGAGGAAAACAGTTTTTCTACTTACGTTCCTCACTTGCTTAGAGAAAAACAGCTCTTATACTCACTTTCCTCACTTGTCTAGAGGAAAGTAGGTTTTTTTTAGGCATTTCCAAGGGTCAGCTCCCAGTGCTCTCTCCTGTCTATCTGATGAATTTAGGCATCTTGGGGCAATGTAGAAATTGCCTCATGTACACAGACAACCCTCTCCTTCTACCACCCAACACCACAACCTGTGAGAGATGCACTTATCTAGTCAAACTGGAGGTAAAGCTCTCTCCAACCAAGAGTGAACATGACAGTCAAGAGGAGAAGGTAAACACTTGCACCACACCACACTCATCACATAGTCCCACTATACCTACTCCACCAAAATCCACACATAGAAACACAAAAACATTAATGGAGGGTCTCAGTAATAATCTGCTCAAGCAACAGAGACCTCCAAAGCAGAAATGCAAGCAACCTCCAGCCCCAACACAACTCAAATGACACATATACCACAGACTCAGTGTGCCAATAAACCACAGCCCATAAGGGAAAACAATGTACCCAACACACTAGTCATAGGTGACTCTATAGTCAGGCACACTGATGTCCCACTCAGCAGGCTAAACAAGGAGAAGGTTACTGTCAGCCGCCGGTCAGGTACCAGGATCCGCCACATAACCCACGTACTCAGGTCACTCCACAACAAGTACAAATATGACTCTGTCATTTTCCATGTTGGTGTGAATGACCTGAAAACTACCTCCCTGGACTACATGAAAAGAGACATGGAAGAGCTCTCCAGTCTTGTAGCCCAGGCAGGTATGACCCTAGCCCTGAGTAGCATCCTGCCATCGCCCAGTATGATACCGCAGTACAAGGACAAAATGATTGACTTCAACACTTGGCTAAGCTTCTGGTGTCATTCTAAGGGGTTCCAGTATCTGTCTGCCTGGGATGACGTGGTCGACAGACCACGATGCTTTACCAGAGATGGCCTGCACCTGTCGACCTTGGGATTCTAGGTACTGTCTAAGGGTCTTTTGGCCCCTATAGTGCCTTTTTTAGACAAGTTTCAAATGACAAATTCACCACTATAACAGGAAAAGGCAAGCAAAAACTGAGGGTAATGCTACTCAATGCTAGAAGTCTAAATCTCAAAATGCACTCACTCAAGAAACTCCTTAAAATGGAGAATATCAATATCTGTACAGTGACTGAGACCTGTTTCAAGGCTCCAGAGAGCAGCCCTGCATTACCAGGCTATAACTCATACCACACTTTTCGGCCATCTAACCTATACCAGAACACCAAAGGCGGAGGTGTGTTCAAATTTATTAAGTATATCCACACCTCCAGGCTAGTTGCGCAGCATAATGCATCTGAGGTTATCCAAGTGCAACTAACTCTTGGCAAAACTGCAATCAAAATTGTAGCTTGTACAGATCTCCTACCATGCCCCAGGATTCCCACTCCTCTTTTCTTGATATATTGGAAAATATTAGGGTTCAACCAAACACCCTAATAATGGGCGATTTCAACTGTCCCACCATTAACTGGGAAAACTACTCATGTACCAACTCCTTCATTCAACACTTTCTGGAATTCATAAATTTCAATGCCTTGTATTAACTTATCCACACCCCCATCAGGGGCAACAATATCCTGGACATAGTCATTACCAACATGAGCAACCAGTGTTCCACACCTGAAGTCAACTCCTCATTGGTCAGATCCGACCATAAGCTAATCACCCTAGATATCCGCATCCCGCCCCCCACCCACCATTAAGGAAACCACAGTAAAAAGTTTCTCCAAAGCCAACTTCATGCTTCTTAAGACAGAAGTGGTGAACTTCATGACACTCATGCAGATGGACAATACAGTTACGACTGCTGAATCTTACACAAATGCACTCTATAAGCACTTACACGAGTGCATAGATCATGTTATCCCAAACAGAACCAAGACGCTATCCTCCAAAAAAAGGAAGCCAATCTGGTAGTCCCCTGCCATAAACAAACTGCAACAGAAGGAAGAAACTGTTGCAAAAGAGAGCAAAATCCCATGAGTGGAGGAGCTCCCTGGTCAGTCTCAGTAAGAAGCTGAGATCCCTTATAAGATCCTCCAAAGCTAGCTACAAAAACAAAATCACCACAGATTCTAAGAGCAACCACAAAGCATTCTATAGCTATGTCAAGAATTTCAATGGCAACACCCAGATCTGCTCTGAGTTACAGCACAATGGCATGAAAATTACAGAACCAACTGATATTGCCAACATCCTGGCAGATAGGTTCAGTGCTAACTTTACCCCCCCTCTCACGCTCTAAAGGGCTCATATCTATACAGGAAGAATGCAGAGTCCCTGTAATCACATCTATGCATGTAAAATCTGCACTCTCTAAAACCAGAAATACAGCATCCATGGGATTGGACAACATCCCAGGCTGTGTTTTACATGAACTTCAGCATGAGCTGGCTCCCCACCTAAGCACCATGTTCAATCATAGTCTCATGCCAGGCTTTGTGCCCACTGAATGGCACACAGAACACAGTTATCCCACTCCACAAAGAGGGGGCACCACTAATCCTGAGAACGTTCGCCCTATTAGCCTGACAAGCCTAGTCTGCAAGACCATGGAACATATCATAATGGAATTCATAAACAAAGACATTGGTAACCTCCAAACTCTGGACCCCACCCAGTTTGGGTTTGTGAAAGGCAGATCATGCCTTCTGAACCTGATCGACTTCTTTGAGGCAGTCACCAAAGCTGTAGACTAGGTTAAGGTGGTTCACACAGCTTATTTTGACTTCGCCAAGGCTTTCAACACCATCCCCCATTCTGGAATTATAGCTAAACTCACTAAACTTAGTATAAATCTGTACATCGCAAGATGGATTGCCAACTGGCTCACTGACAGAACCCACACTGTAAAAGTTGCAGACTCCAAATCTGACTTCAAACCAGTGACAAGTGGAGTACCACAGGGTTCAGACCTGGGACCTCTTCTGTTTGGTATCTACTTCTCTGAAGTACAGGCTAACACAGAAGGCCTCTGGCTAATGAAGTGTGCAGATGACTGCAAACTATCAGCCATAGTTGAGTTCCCAAATGATGTGGACATCCTAAAGAAGGGCCTCACTGAGACAGACACCTGATGTCAGAGGCATGGCCTCAAGCTCAATGCCAAAAAGTGCATTGTCATCCCCTTTGGTAAAAACTCTGTACCCATGAACTACCACATGAATGGCAGTCTACTTGATGCCGAATGTGTGATAAGAGACCTTGGGACCCAGGTGGACAGTAGTCTCTCCTTTGATAATCACATTGCCACAGTAGTCAGGAAAGCCTTCTATGTGGCACACCTCATCACAAAAGGTTTCTCATCCAGGAAAACAGATGTCATTGTTCTCCTCTACTCAGCACTCATTAGACCCATTATAGCCTACAGCACCCCTTTTGGAATGTACCTCACAAGATATCTGCAGCAGCTGGAAAGGCCACAGAAGTACCTCACAAAGAAGATCACTGGCCTCAAACAGATGCCCTACATTGACCATCTCAAAAATCTCCAGCTTTACTCTGTAGCATATCGCCTACTCTGAGGAGATCTCTGTCTATCATATAAAGCTATGTCAAACCCAGAGCTGTTGGACATACTACACCTAAAGAAATCCCAATCCCTCCGAGCTACATGCTCTAGGGACCTAAACCTTGTTACCACAATAAACAGGACATACTGGAAGGATAGATTCCTGTCCCAGAGACTTTCTATACTCTGGAACAAGCTACCCATTTATGTCAAGCAAATTCCTCATTAGCCCTCTTCAAGAAAAATCTTGATGAGTGGTTGGGAAATGGGAAATACACTCTGGGGATCACTTCTGTGACTCTGTTCGACAGGAGCTCAGGAAATTAACTTTCTTGGGTGGCATAAGCCAGGGAACCTTGTTGGTTAGGCTTACTTAGGCACTTGGGCCAATAGCCAAGTACCTGCCTATGAACTTATGAACATGAAGTCTGAAACTCAAATGTATATCTTTATTTAGTGATTTCAATTCTTAGTGAATTGCCAGAAAAAAGCAAATTCTTGAAATTCTGGACAGTTGAGAAGCATATTCAGAGGAGTTTTACTGCTACTGATTTTGCAGCACAGATAAAATAAAACTGCGTGTAGAGACATAACTTTCATCATTACAACATACAGCCGTTACACAACTATTCAGGGAAAATATTAATTAGTAATTTTATTGCAATTTTTTTTAGTGGAATTAAAAGCTGGCAATGTAAAATTCAACAAATAGTACTCAGCAAATGCATTTCTGTGCAAATTCATACTATCAGAAAACCAGCTTGTTTTTATTGTGAAGCAGCAACTTATAATAAACCCAGTGCATGCGAGGTGTGGTTGTTTTGACCACACATAAACAATATTTTGGAGTGTCTAGTGCTGCCCAGTCAGCAAACTTTTATCTGAATAATTGTCAATAAATATTTTGTTATATTTATTATACCAGATATTTGGAAAATTTCCTACATTCTACCTTTTCACAAAAGACGTAATTCTACAGAACTTACTAATTATCGTTTAATTGCCATCCTGTCATCCTTATCTAAAATCCTAGAAAGAGTTGTTCATACGCAACTCATGGACTACCTTCACATACATAAACTACTTTCAAATACCCAACATGGTTTTCGCCCCTTTCACAGCACTAGCACAGCCTGAATATCCTTCACTAACACAGTGAACCACTATAGAAATGATGGACAGTTTGTATCTGCCATATTTTTGGATTTATCCAAAGCCTTTGACATGGTTAACCACTAAAAACTCGTCAGTGCTTTCTCCACTATAAACCTTAGTAACTCCACTATCACCTGGTTCCAAAGTTACCTATCAGAACATCAGAAGGCCGTCCAATGGCAACACCACCTTTCCCCTTTACTCACAGTTACATTATGGGTTCCATAAGGCTCCATCCTTGGGCCTCTACTGTTCTCTCTCTTTACCAACCAACTCCACACCTCGCCTCCTCCCTACAAGATCTCCACACCATAACACAAGATTCTTTCCTATCCATGGAAACATGGCTCACCAATTCCCAACTTATTTTAAATCCCAACAAAACAAAGCTCCTAATCTTCTACCCAACATATGCCCCCCACAGATTTCCTGTCTATTATCACTCCAACAACTCACACTAAATGGCTAGAAGTAGAAACTGATAATAACTTGAAATTCAACATCCACATAGCTCAAACCATCAAGAAAGTCCACAAGAAACTTAGTCTTCTATATAGAAACAAACAATTCCCAACAACAAATGCAAAAGCTACCTTTGCTCACACACACCTATTGTCAACCCTCCTATACACTTCCCGTATTCTCAGTAACCTCTATAAAACTGCTCTAAATAAACTGGAAACTTGTTACAATAAAATTGGCTAGTTTGCCACTGATGCCTCTTACATGACACATCATTGTTCATCACTTAGACAACTAAAGTGGCTAGAACTTTCTCAGTTACTGCACTTTAATCAATTAACCTTTGGCCACAAAATACTGCACCAATCCGATAATATCCCTGGTCTCCATAAATGTATACAACCATACACCTATTCTAGATCCCTCCTTTCCAGCAACAAACTGGTCTTAGACATTACCAAAGCTAACAACTCAACTGGGGAATCACTCGTCTCAATCTCCATTCCTAAAATATGGAATAAACTACCAACCCCAATAACCTCCAACTGCTCCTTAATATAGTTTAAAAAGCTCCTAAAATCACACTTAATAGACACCTGGCTCTGTTCTTGCAACTGTCCTGGATAAGCATAACCTTATTCTCTTTCACCACAAAATTTTCACTGTGGGTTGTCTTAAACAAAGATTGCACCTCAGCTATATGGAAACCAGACTCTGTCTCTTCATGAAATTGTATATACTGAAGTACGATGCACAATGTACATAAATGTTTGCATACTATGTTTCATTTCAGTCAAATTGTAAATATTCATGTAGGATGAGTGATGTAGTGTTTACTTCTATAGAACTGTATTGTTCATCATCATATAACTATTGGTTGTGAATATTGCCTTATTGTTCCAGATCTGTTTTATTTTTTTAAATGTATATGATTCTTACAACTGGAACTTTTCTCCCCATGCATCTGATGAAAAAGGACCTGTGTCTGCTCAGACTTTCCAAGTAAAGAAATGTAAAATAATAAATAAATATATAAATAAATATCTCAAAGGTAATTGTTCATAATTCTTAGCTAGTATATGTTACTCACATAGTCTGTTTCTTTTTTATAAATGTATGTTTGCCTATGTCATAAGTTTGCCTATGTCGTAAGTGATAACTCAATAAAGATGTTAAAAAAGTTAATTAAGCAGCCTTTGCTACCACAGCTGGTAATTTGCCTCAGACACAGGTGAGAGACTCTGCTGTGGCCAAGCAGATTCCTCAGTCCACTGTTTTTTTTTTTTTTTCACAGATCCCTCTGGTGTGGCAAATACAGCCACTATGGACTGGGGTTTAACAATCTCCTCTGCAGCTGTTGGGGTCCCCTTAGTGGCAAATGAGAGCCACTTTTGCTGGTGTTGTAAGAAGGAGTAAAGAAGGTGCCCCTGTTAAACCAGAATGTTGTGCCCATCCCTAAGGAAGCTATTGTTGACATTAAAAATGTGTTTGCCTTAATCATCCTTCAAAAAGAAACAGAAAAGTAAACTTACAGTTTCTCCTGTTCTGGTTTCACTGGACAGGAGTAAGTAGTTTATTAAGCCTGGATCAGGGTCCTGTACAGGCTATTTACCTTTCTGGTAATAGAAAAAAGGATCCTTCTTTTCCTGAAGAGAATATGCCAATTAAACCCAGAGAGGAATGTGATAGAAGAGATACATCTGATTCAGAGTCAGAGTACAGTATGTTACCTGATTCTCTCCGTCAATGATTTTCTTTCTCCTAGACTATTTCCAGAATGTGCAAGTGTATTCAGTGGGAGAACATTCAGATTCCTCAGTCACCCAGAAAATATCTACTGTTAGTAAAGGAATTTCCAGAATCTTCACCCATGTCCCCAGTTCTGTTAGGTCTAGAGGGTGTGGGTGCCACTGCCTGCAATTTTCCTGATACTCCAGCTGCTGCCTCTAAAAAGGCAAATAAAGTGTATAAAGCTCCCCAATCATTTACTTGTTTATACACTTCCCAAACATGACCCAACAGCTATACCTTTAGTTAATCCAGCTGCTGCCAAGCATTTTAACTCTAATGCTTCCCCTTCTGACAGGAATGGTAATGGTAAAACAATTTTTAAGTTTGCGGACAAAAGTGTTTGCTTCTGAAACTGGAATTTTTAGAATTTGAAATTGTCAGGCTCACATGTATAAGTTTATTCTGACTAATAGTGAAATATGAGGAATGTTTTATCTGCAGTTCCTTCTTGGGAGGAAAAAATCTGCTTTGTATGGTTTGTTTTCTTTAATTTTTCAGGTCACCTCTCATTTAAAGTGTATTTATGACTGCAGAAACTACATGCGGTGAGGTTGCCAATGGTACTGTGTTGAGAAGGTTTGCCTGGCCTCATTCTCAGAACCTCCCAAAGGATGGAAGAGATTTTAAATTCACCTTTGGAGAGAGATTTTGGTCCCATTGCTGCAAATGTTATCAATAATATGATGAGAGGGTTAAGCTAGGAATCTCTCCGATTTTTTATCCCCTTTTCTCTAGATTTTCCCAAGAATTTTTTTTTTTGGATCCCTTGTCCAATTGCAGAAAAAAGAAACATTCTCAGCAATATGCTGGTAAGCAGACATTAAAAACAATGATGGAGAGGTTCCCTAAAATAAAGCAGAATTCCCCCAGAACAATGACAGTCAAATAAATCAGAATGACTATGTTAGAGGCCTTGTCCCTCCTCTGCTACCCTGACAGTCTCTTATCCTTTCCAGAAAGTCTGAATCTCCACTTCTCTCTCTAGCAAGAGGCTATCTCGGACAAATGGGTTTTGAGACTGATTCAGCAGGGTACAGATGGCAGTGGGAAGAGATCCCTCCTTTGCAGGGAATTATTCCACATCTGCTAGACCAATCCCCTCTGTTCACTCCTGTCCTACAGCACATGCTTTAAGAGGCTAGTAAAATAAATAGTTTATTTTTCTCAGTGGAGAAGAGGCTTTCATTCAAGGATGTTTCTGATGCTAAAGAAAGCAAATGCCTGGAGATCAGTTATGGACCTTTTTTCTTAAAACAGTTTGTGAAAGTGCCCAAGTTCAAGATGCTTTCACAACACACTCTCTTATCCCTTCTTCCAAAATAGAGATTTTTTGGTAACCTTAGATTTAAAAAATGCTTATCATCACATTCTTCTCCATTAAGGCTTCAGATGTTTCTTAAGGTTTTATGTGTCTTGATCACATTATCCGCTCTCTGCCTTACCCCTTGGGATATTCACTGCCCCAACAGTGTTCACAAAGCAGTTTTAAGTAGCATAGTCTATGACTGTGCCTATGTGTGCGTGTTCTTTTAATCAAACTCAGAAACCAGTATTTATTGTCCCCAACGTGCTAGAACATACCAGAGGTATTGGAATTTTGGACTCTGGTTTTAGTCTATTTCTGACTATAAGTGCTGACAGCTCACTGTATTTGTTTTATTCTGAATTTGGAAATGGCCAACCTATCTTCACTGTATCCACTTTCACAGTATAAAGTGTACACCAGGTTGTTTGAACTATGGCCAGTAACAGAATGAAACCATATAGTTCATGTGATTACAATAATAACAAAATGTTGTTTACCACTATGTAGTTTGTGTTGCAATGCCCAAATACCACACAGAAGCCAGAGTTTAATGTTGCCTGTTAAACTTCCTGTCCTCCTTTCATTTACTCATTCAGGTTTTTAGCAAACAGGCAGTCTTTGTGAATTTTATACTCAAAGTCCATGCACTCAGATGAAAGTATATCTCCCATTCTCACTTGGAAAGAAGTGATGAAAGACTAGTTTCATTTTTAATTTCAATATGAAACTTATGTGAGATTATTCTCAATGCAACTACAGTAGGCCATATAATGGCTATTCTACACATATCATGTATGTGCATCTTTTATCAGATAACAGCAGACGAAGTTAGTAAAAATGCCCTTTTCAGGTCACTACATGCTATGCTGGACCTTTGCCCTCCTCCCAGCCTTCAGCATCCTCTGGCACCTATATCTTGGGGGGATCTATTTGTCTATGTGCATTGTCTTACTGAAAGCATATTAGATGTTAACAGAGATTGCACAGAACTGAACTGCACAATTATAGTGTTGAAGAAATGACAAAAAATAAAAGAGACTGAGTTTCACCCGATTCATAGATCTGACTGTGTGTCTGTATGTAAAGATAGGCTGATGGATAGGTAGACAGACAGACACACACACATTACTGATAAGTATTAAATCAGTAGCAAGACTGAATGCACTCATGGGTGTTAAGAAATGGAGCACAGTTGATGCTTACATGTCAATAGTATGTCTTCGTTAAGTTAGTTTAATGATGACAGAGTGCTGGAGAAGGGGTGGAGGGATAATGTATGATGTTTCCAAATACAGAACAATTGTAATTTAAAGAATAATCTTTGACTTATCAGCTTAGTGTAAAATGTAATCTAAATCCTAGAAAGAAATATAAGTAAGTCTTTCGGGATTGCTTCACTTTTTGACATTTTGGTCATTCTAACTGACCATAGAGTTTAATTCTGCACAGCCCTTATCCATCTAATGCGTTTTCTTTAAGGAAATGCACATAGTCAAACAAAACACTTTACAGGATAATGTAGCAATGGAGTTTGCAT
>NC_056739.1:1616476372-1616546372 GCF_019279795.1 Protopterus annectens | reverse complement strand
AACCAACTAAAAATGTGCAAAAGACGGGACACAGTTTTCATCTGCGGAGCTGGGGAAGGGAGCTGGCTTTGGCATAATTGTTCTGGAAATACAACCACCCTAGACAGATATCTGTGCTTCTTCTTTGACATGATGAGGCTCTCTACCTGTTGTTGTGTAGATTCAACTGACTGGGAATAATGAGTAAGCTAATTAGAGCTCATCTCATTACTTTTCTGAATCACTCAGTTTGTACAATAATCATGCCTGGTAAACATTATGAAGATTTCTTGTCAGTGTTGTGCACATTCCTGGATCCCTGCAGGCAACACTATGCACATGCAGGCAGTCTGTGATTCTAAGGGTAAGGGAATTGTCATACCATATTTAACCAACTGTGGATGAAGTTATTCTCAGCTGCATACAGAGGGAGGAAAGACTGCCATGTTTCATATTTTAAAGTGTAACTGGAACCTTAATAATATTGTACTTATATTTTCTGAGCTTACAGTTGTACAAATGAGATGTCCATTAATGCCTGTTGTTGTGCTATAGGCAGGATAGGTAGGAACTGTTTTAGACACCAATCAGTGGCAGTGAAAAACATTGAGCAGCCTGCCTGCCCCTGTGGGAGTGGTTACTGACTTGAAACTGTAGTTTTATTGGCCATTTTGGGTCAATTCCAAAACTCCTTCATCTTCCTCTCTTAAAACCTGGTTGCCTCGTGGTTTTGGCGTCTTTTCAGGCTTGTTGGCTGTTGGTGAAGCACCCACCAAGAGGAGAAAATGCTGAGAGAAGAAAGGAGCCACTTTTGAGACTTTAAATATTTTTCCTCTGTTTATTTGCTAAGTTTTTCTGCATAGCTGCCTATTTTGAGCATTTTCTGGCTTGTTAAATTTAATTTCTGCATTAGTAACTGTATTTAGAGCACAACCTAGAGCTGTTTACTGAATATCCTGTTTGCACTTATTTTTAAAATCGTTTTTTTCTCAAAACTTGCATTTTATCTGTCTTTGGCCTAGCACTCTTGTGTGGGGTCATTTACTGCACTGTTATAACTTGTTGATACTTGTTAACTTCTGCTATCTCTGAAAAAAACAAAAAAACAAAAAAAATCTTGCTTTTTTCCCACTTTTCTGAGATTTAAAAAAGTTCAGTTACAGGCTTGCTGTTCTTGAACTGTTTGTAAGTTTCTGTGAGACCATTTTTTGCTTGGGCTAAAGGAAAGTCTCTCTGTTGATCAGTGGCAGTGAAAAACATTGAGTAGCCTGCCTGCCCCTGTGGGAGTGGTTACTGACTTGAAACTGTAGTTTTATTGGCCATTTTGGGTCAATTCCAAAACTCCTTCATCTTCCTCTCTTAAAACCCTCTTTTGCGCGGTTTTGCATGTTTTTGAGCATAGCGCAACAACGGGCAGCGCCGCCTAATTGGGTTTAAACTATTCCTGGCTCCACAAAGTCTGCTCTTCACTTTTTCCCTTAGAACTGCTCTATCTCTCAATTTAAACACCATATTCTCATTCTAAGGCCCTTCACTGGTCCAATTAAGTAATCCTACAAGTTAGCACTATTAAACCATAAGCACTACTTACTCTTATACTCTCTACGATTACCCTGTCCTCTATTGGTCCATCTTAAATTCAGTTTTCCTGTTACTCTAGCATGTCCAAAGGTCAGTCAATGGTTTCCTCTCCAGTCCAGCTGGTGAATCTGGGAATTTTGAGTCAATGTTACAACTGTCTCATGTACACTGACAACCCTCTCCTCCTCCAAACAGGTTCAAATATATGTGAGAGATGCAACTATTTAGCCAAACTGGAGGCTGAGCTCTCTCATCTCAAAACTGGTGTAACCAGTCAGGAGGAGAAGGTAACCTCACACAACACAATTCCAGTATCACATAGTCCCACCACATCAGCGAACCAAACACATAAATACACAAAAACATACTCAGAGGCTCTAAATAAAAATCTACCTAAGCAACAGAGACCTCCAAAGCAGACATCCAAGCAAACGCTACTTCAAAACAAAACACACACGACACATAACCCACAAAGTCAGTGTGCCAAGCAGCCACAGCCCTTAAGGCTGAATAACACACCTGATACTCTTGTTATAGGTGACTCTATTGTCAGACACACTGACGTCCCGCTCACCAGGCTGAATAAAGAGAAGGTCACGGTGAGCTGCCTGTCAGGTGCTAGGATCCACCACATAACGCAAGCACTCAGGTCACTCCAAAGCAAATACAAATATGACTCAGTCATTGTACATGCTGGTGTGAATGACCTGAGACGTACCTCCCTGGACTACATGAAAATAGACATAGAGGAGCTCTCTGATCATGTAGCCCAGGCTGGTATGACCCTGACCTTGAGAAGCATCTTACCCTCACCTAGAATGATGCCACAGTACAAAGACAAAAATGATCGATTTTAACAATTGGCTAAAATGTTGGTGTCATTCAAAGGGGATCCAGTGTCTGTCAGCCTGGGATGACATGCTCGACAAGCCACGTTGCTTCGCTAGGGACGGCTTGCACCTGTCACCACTGGGCTTTCGGATATTGGCAAAGGCGCTTGCCACCCCCATAGTGCCTTTTTTAGGCAAGGCTCAAAAGTCAAACCCACCCCCATAGACAGCACAAGGAACAAGAAACTAAGGGTAATGCTGCTAAACGCCAGAAGTCTTAACCTCAAGATGCACGCACTCGAAGCTCTCCTCAGTATGGAGAACATCGATATCTGTGCAGTGACAGAAACCTGGTTCAAGGCTCCAGAGAGCACCCCAGCTCTACCAGGCTATACCTCGTATCATGCTTTTCGGCCCCAGAACCCGGACCGAACCACAAAAGGAGGGGGAGTTTCCATATTTATCAAGGATATCCACACCTCCAGGTTAGTGGCATTGCACGAAGTATCGGAGACCATCCATGTGCAACTAACAGTGGGCAAGACTGCTTTTCAGTTTATAGCATCCGACAGACCACCCTCTCAAAGTCAGGAATCCCATTCGGCCTTCCTGAAAACATTGGAGAACATGAAGATCTCTCCGAACACCATTATATTGGGTGACTTCAACTACCCAAACATTGACTGGGAGCACTACTCAAGCCCCAGCACCTTAGCCCAAAGATTCCTGGAAATTATAAACTCAAATGCTATGGAACAACTACTCACCACTCCCACAAGAGGGGACAACATACTAGACCTGATCATTACCAACATGGGGACTCTATGCTCCACACCAGAAGTATATCCCTCATTGGTAAGATCAGACCATAAATTAATTTCACTGGATGTCCACATCCCGACCCCACCCCCAGTCCAGAAAACCACAGTGAAAAACTTCTCAAAAGTGAACTTCTCACTTCTCAAAACCGAAGTGGAATCCTTCAAGGCCCCAGGGCCAGTGGAAACTACAGCCCAAACTGCAGAGTCCTATATAAATGCATTCTACGGACATCTCCAGGAATGCATGGATCATGCTATCCCAAACAAAACCAAGACCCAATCATCCAAAGGCAGGCATCCAGTCTGGTGGACCCCTGCCATAAATAAACTGTACAACAGAAGGAGGAAGCTACTACATGATAGAGCAAAACCCCTAATAGGGAAGGCATCTCTGATCAGTACTAGCAAAAAGTTATGATCCCTCATAAAATCCTCCAAGGCCAGCTTCGAGAGAAAAATTGCACAGGACACCAAAGACAATCATAAGGCTTTTTTCAGTTATGTTAGAAACCTGGGATGCAACTCCCAGACTTGTTCTGAGTTGATTTTAAATGACAAAAAATACACTGAACCCACAGACATCGCCAATATCCTGGCAGACAGGTTCAGTGCAAACTCCCCCCCCTCCCCCTCAAAAGAGCAAGTATCTATCCCAGCAGAGGGCTGCCTCCCAAACATCTCAGATGCTCAGGTGAAGGCTGCCCTCTCCAAAGCAAAAAGCACTGCTTCCATGGGACCAGATGGCGTCCCAGGTTGCATCCTACATGAACTACAAGAGGAACTAATCCCTCAAATAAAACAGCTATACAATCTCAGCCTCACTACAGGATATGTGCCCACAGAATGGCGTACAGCAACAGTGGTCCCACTCCACAAAGGTGGAGCCTCTACGGACCCTGGAAACTATCGCCCCATAAGCCTGACTAGCTTAGTCTGCAAGGCTATGGAGAGGATCATCATGGAGCTCATAAACAAAGACATTGGGGACCTACAGACACTAGATCCTACCCAGTTTGGCTTTGTCAAGGGCAGATCCTGCCTTTTGAACCTGGTTGACTTCTTTGAAACAGTCACCAAAGCCATAGATGAAGGGAAGGTAGTCCACGCAGCCTATCTGGACCTTGCAAAGGCATTTGACACAATACCCCACTCGGGCATCATAGATAAGCTATCCAGCTTAAATATAAACCTCTATGTCACAAGATGGGTCGCAAACTGGCTCAAAGACAGAACCCACAGAGTGAGAGTTGCTGGAGCCATGTCAGACTCGAAACCGGTCACAAGTGGCATCCCACAGGGTTCTGTCCTGGGACCACTCTTGTTCGGTATATACTTTTCCGAGGTACAGGCAAACATGGGAGGACTATGGCTCACCAAGTTCGCAGACGACTGCAAACTGGGCGCCATAATCAGCTCTCCAGCTGATACAAACATCCTTCAAAAAGGTCTCACAGAGACAGATAACTGGTGCCAGCACCATGGTTTAAAGCTAAATGCCAAAAAATGTATAGTCATACCCTTTGGCAAAAACAATGTGCCCACAAATTACCACATAGGCGGAAACCCATTAAGTACAGAAAAAGTTATTAGGGACCTGGGGACCCAAGTTGATAGCAATCTCTCCTTTGAAAACCACATTGCCAAAGTGGTTAGAAAGACCTTCTACATAGCCCACCTCATCACGAAGGGTTTCACATCTAGATCAAGAGAGGTAATCATGTCCCTTTATTCATCCCTCATCAGGCCCATCATAGAATACAATGCCCCTTTTGGGATGTACCTTACCCGACACCTGCAGCAATTGGAAAGACCCCAAAAGTATCTCACCAAGAGGATCAAGGGTCTCAAACAGATGCCATATGCTGCTCGGTTAAAAAGTCCAGCTCTACTCAGTTGCATACTGCCTACTTCGAGGCGATCTATGCCTGACATACAAAGCTATGTCAAATCCAGAATTAATGGACATGCTCCACCTCAGTAAATCTAAATCCCTTAGAGCCACACGCTCGAGGGACTTGAACCTCAGCACAGAAATAAATAGAACTTGCTGGAGGGACAGGTTCATAACCCAGAGGCTCCCTTCGCTCTGGAATAGAATTCCAGTTCATGTGAGGCAGAGCACCTCACTGAATCTCTTCAAGAAGAATCTTGATAAGTGGATGGGGGATCGTAGGTTTGTCCCAGGGATTACTCCCGTGTCACTATTAGACAGAGGCACAGTAAACTAAACCTTAAAAAGGGCACAGTATACTCAAATCAAGGGGTGGCATAAGCCATACAGAATCGGGCTAGGCTTATAATTGCCCCAGGGCAGATAGCCTAGTATGAACCTATGAACCTATACTCTGCCTGCCAGTTTTTCCTGATTCTTGAAGGTGAGACATCATGACTGGTCAAAGAGGGGATATGCTCCTTTTAGAGACCGGAGGAGTACAACTTTTTTTTGGACATCCTCCATAAGTAGTAGAGCCAGAGGCTCCTGCAGGAGGGCTATAATGTACCCCTGAATATGGCTGAAGCCTGAAATAATTTAGGCAAGGCTGTCTACTGTGCAATGGCATATCATTCCTGGGGTAATAGTTCCATTACCATTGCAGTGACATGAGGCAGCACAATCCTGTCCTCCTACACTGATGGGAAGATGAAGTTAAACAGAAGCTACCACCTCCGTTTTGTAAGTGTAACTTATTTTAGCTAAACAAATAATCAGTTATTGTATGACATCCACAAATTTTACATTTTGCCCTTTTAATATCGAAGAGAGTAAAAGGAATAGGGATCTGTACCAAAGCATATTGGAGAGCTTAAGAGAGCACTGGTGTGTTACTATACATATTTCACAATGTCCATCTTTTAATATTAACAGTACTAGAGATTAAAAAACAATGTATAACTTATACACTGGTGTAAGATCTGTTAGTACTGGTACAGCTCAAACATAGCAGTTTAATTGTGCAATGAAGTGTGCTTGTGCATATCTCTTCCGTTATAAGTGGACAAGTGGGTTGCATTCTGATGATGCCTGTGGTTTCAATCCTATACCCCACATTTGTTTTATTAAAATATTTCATGTGTATATTTCTGTCTCAGTAGTATCACTACAGCATTACATGGGCCATTTATGCAATATCATCATTAGTAGTTTGGTAGATATTTTCCAATATGAAACAGACATTTGCTTCCTTTGTCTGTCCCCTGTGTTTGAAATATGTATGTCTAAGCAGCATGTGTGCTTTGTTTATGACCAGTACTCTCAGACACTCAGCCATCAAACTGCATCTCTAGCCAGCTCATCCTGTTAATTCTGTACCTGTCAGACTGCATGTGATGATGGTTGGTGGTTCCAGTCCCCCCACACCAGGCATGTATATGTACAAACAAGTTATTCATGAGCATTTACTGGTTTGGCAGGTGTATTATGTTTAACTGAATCAGCATTGACATAGTTAAAACATCAGTTTTTCATTGTATTTGTATTTTTCTTCCCCACTATTACATTTTTTTGTTTCTCTTCATTTCTTTTCCTATTATATGCAGCAGCACAAGCAACTGCATTCATCCTGTGATCAAGGGTTTCAGCCCCACAGAGAACACCAACAGTGCCATCACCACCACTACCACCGGAAGCACCCTGCACATCTAGACAAAGGCTAGCACAGCTGCCTACATATCTGCTGACTTCACTGCACCACCTGCAGGTAACTTTGTACTGCAAGCTGGTACAGATATATCCACCAATAGCAGTGTGAGTGGAGGTGAAACCTTTTGGCAACTGGTGGAGATTATGGGGATATCATCAACTGAAGGTTGAATGCCCACATCAGGCAAATAGAGAACATGAGCTTGGCAATTCATTGAGTCACATCCCTGTCCAGTACTGTCTCCAAAAAACAATACTATATCATTTTGTGAAATGACAACAAAATAGCAAAAACACCACACAGGGGATGTCTTCCCCAAACAGGCAACTTAATAAAAACATTAAGTGCTTTCATCCGATGTGCAAGGACTTTATCAGAACATTTCTTGCTTCTTTCTTCCCACCTTATATACAAAACAATCAAGATAACTCAGTTATAAATCATGTGGAGCAACAATTACTTTAAAAACAGGTAAATAAAACATACCAAAATATTAAAAATACTGAAAATGAATAATAACAGTATAAAAATTATATATATTCTAAAAATATTAAACGTGTATACCTACACTATAACTTTCTTGTCAACCTCATCGTTAGTAAATGTTAGAATTTAAATATACAAATCCTTATGTTTCAAAACTGGATACAAGGAACAATTTTCATTCAAACCTAGAAATCTAAAGGCATTAGGATGTAGTTGCCATTTAAATTCATTACACTCAAGCTCATTCTTGTAAGCCATGGTGGTACAGCGGTTGCGTTGTTGCCTCACAGCAAGAGGTTCTCCCGTTCAATTCTCAGCTAGTGTGCGGGGAGTGCCTCCTGTGTGGAGTCTATATGTCCTCCCCGCGGTCGAGTGGCCTCCGAAAGACATGCGTAAATGGGTGTGCCTTCGTTGAAGGTTGGGCATCGGGCTGGCAACTCGGCACCATAAAAATCTACTGCCAATCATTAGCAGACCGGAGGTCCGCTGTGGCGACACCTAACCGGGAAAAGCTGAAAAGACAAAAAAAAAACACTCATGCTTACTTTTGCAAGACCCACTGCCTTCATTAAGGCAAACTTTTTCTAGTATATAAAACAGAAACCTTTTGAGATTTGAACAGTTACTACAATGATTGTATAATGCACTATCATTGTGATTGCACAAGACATCATAAGAATTTTCATAAATACGAACCTTAAGCTGTATTTTTCCAGCATACAACGCATCACAGGTGTTGCACAGGGCAATATATATATATATATATATATATATATATATATATATATATATATATACACATATATATATATATATATATATATATTTATACTTATATGTATATATAGATATAGATATAGATAGATAGCTAGCTATAGATGGGTCCCTATTATTTGATCGAAAGAACAGATCATTGAACAGCATTTCGAACAGCATTTTATCCAACATGATACTTGTTGAGCCATTCTGAGATTGCATTATTGTATTAATTATGAAATTTGCCCTTTCACCTTTCAGATCTCATATTTGCCCTTTCAGATCTCAGAATTGTTATATATACAGTGGATATAAAAAGTGTACATCCCCCTGTCAAAATGCCAGGTTTTTTAGATAGAAAAATGAGACCACAATAAATCACTTCAAAACTTTTTCCATCTTTAATGTGACCTATAACCTGTACCATTCAATTGAAAAACAAATAAATCTGTTAAGGGAAAAATTATAAAAAAATAAAAAAAACATACAATAAGCTGGTTGCATAAGTGTGCATACCCTTAAACTAATACTTTGTTGAAGCACATTTTGATTTAATTACAGCATTCAGTCTTCTTGGGTACACACCTGCCATCAATTAAAGAGACTCTGATTAACCCCAAATAAAGTTCAGCTGTCATAGTAGGATTTTTCTGACATTTACTCAGTTGCCTACTACAGCAAAAGCCATGGTTCACAGAGAGCTTACAAAGCATCAAAGGGGTCTGATTTTTTAAAGGTATCAGTCAGGAGAAGGGTACAAAAAAATTTCCACAGCATTGGCTATACCATGGAACACAGTGAAGACAGTCATCAAAAAGTGGAGAAAATATGGGATAACAGTGATGTTGCAAAGAACTGGACGTCC
The DNA here is from genome assembly GCF_019279795.1 of Protopterus annectens. Taxonomy (NCBI): domain Eukaryota; kingdom Metazoa; phylum Chordata; order Ceratodontiformes; family Protopteridae; genus Protopterus; species Protopterus annectens. The sequence continues at coordinate 1,616,537,413 of NC_056739.1, read as the reverse complement.
CTCCAAAATTGATGGAAAGACAAGATAAAAACTGGTCAGGGAGACTGCCATGAGACCTACAGCAACACTGAAGGAGCTGCAGGAATTTCTGGCAAGTACTGGTTGTGTACTACATGTGACAACAATATCCCGTATTCTCCATATGTCTGGACTATGGGGTAAGGTTGCAAGATGGAAGCCTTTTCTTACACAGAAAAACATCCAGGCCCAGGTAAAATTTGCAAAACAATACAGCATCTCCCAAAAGCATGTGGGAAAATGTGTTATGGTCTGATGAGACCAAGGTTGAACTTTTTAGCCAGAATTCCAAAAGGTACATGTGATGCAAAAACAACACTTCGCATCACCAGAAGAACACCATCCCCACAATGAAGCATGGTGGTGGCAGTATCATGCTTTGGGGTTTCTTTTCTTCAGCTGGAACTGAGTCTATAGTTAAGGTGGAGGGAATTATGAACAGTTCCAAATACCAGTCACTTTTGGCCCAAAATCTTTGGGCATCTGCTAGAAAGCTGAAGATGAAGAGGAATTTCACCTTTCAACATGACAATGACCCCAAGCATACATCCAAATCAACAAAAGAATGGCTACACCAGAAGAAAATTAAAGTTTTGGAATGGCCGAGCCAGATCCCAGACCTAAATCCAATAGAAAATTTGCGGGGTGACCTGAAGAGGGCTGTGCACAAAAGATGCCCTTGCAATCTAACAGATTTGGAGTGCTTTTGCAAGGAAGAGTGGGCAAATATTGCCAAGTCAAGCTGTGCCATGCTGATAGACTCCTACCCAAGAAGACTGAATGCTGTAATTAAATCAAAAGGTGCTTCAACAAAGTATTAGTTTAAGGGTGTGCACACTTATTCAACCAGCTTATTGTACATTTTTTTTTTATATTTTATCCCCTAACATATTTGTTTTTCAATTGAATTGTACATGTTATAGGTCACATTAAAGGTGGGAAAAGTTTTAAAATGATTTATTGTGGTCTCATTTTTTTACATCACAAAAACCTGGCATTTTAACAGGGGGTGTACACTTTTTAAATCCACTGTAATTAGTGAGGGGGTGTGGGGGGGCACAACCCCCCCCACATAAGGGGGGTTTCAATGAAAGACATTTCCAGTGAAATGCCATTCAATGATCCACTCTTTCTATGATTTAATAATAGACCCAGTATAGATATATACATACAGATTATATATATGTCTATATCTGTATATGTATATGAATATAAAAGCCCTTTTGTTGTGCAATCAAATATGTCATCACAAGAAATAGTCTTGGTGTGGTTCTTTCTTGTAACATAAGTAAACTTTAAAATGAATCTAAATTGTTTACATCTTCCAAATTTAAGCATCTTTGATTGTGTGCTAAACTATGATATCTCTTATTACATTTGTCTAATAAAGACTTAATGCTACAATTTCTGCTATGAATAATTTTTGGTATGAAATCTAAAATACCAATTAATTCTGTACTAAAAGTAGCTTTCCAATTCCTGTCCAAAACTGACTTAATACTGCAAGAATCTATAGTGTGTGGTGTAATAAAAATTTTAGCACTTGGGATTAAGTTTTTGCCTTCACCTAAAGACAAATGTTTCCCATTACTTAAAGCAGGTTTAAACCTGGTCTTCTTGTCATATTTACATCCACATTAATCTCTTCTAATAAGTCTTAAAGGATAGTTTCTTTTGTATAAACACTTGCTTAAACTTATCTGCTTCCACTTCAAATTCTGAATCAATTGAAATTAGTCTCACCATCTGCCCTTTCACTGCTGATTTCTTCTTGTGAAAGGGGTGATTATTTTTAAAATGTAAATAAGCATTTGAAAAGTTTGTCTGTAAAGTTCTATTAATGTTATCCTTGAATATGATCACATCCAAAAAGTCCTTTATAAATGTGATGTCCGCACTCTAGGACAGTAATCAAGGAGCCTGAATCCTTATCACTGACACAGGAGAGGGATGTTCATTTGGAATACAAATGGATAACTCAGTATTACCAGATTCAGACCTTTCTGCATCAAGCAAAATATCCCTTAAGAGCACACAGGGAACACACTCAGTCCAAAGTCTGGATTTCTCTATATCTGTCTCTCTCCAGGTCAGCAGTAAGACTTCCCACTGGCAGCTTCAGAGTTAAATCCTCAGCAGAGTGCCAAAGCCAAGTATTCCACCACTAACTCTCTGTGAAACCAGTGCTTCGTGTCCCTGCCCCAAGTAGCTGACACACACAGTGAGATTTGGTTTTCACACAAACACACACACACACACACACACACACATGCACGTGCACACAAACACACACACACACACACACACACACACACACACACACACACACACACACACACACACACACACACACACACACACACACCTAGGAAGGCCTGGCATAGATTTACCCACTGTGGTCCCTCCTGCCCAGACTATAAGGTAGTTATCACTGCTACCAGGCACTACAAAGTCAGTTACCTAAAGCTCTTGCATGGGTACCCAGTTATACTGAGTAAAGTTAATACTGATACCAGTGTCAATGTTGATGAAGCAGTAAGGCTTTTAAGAGTGGCCAGAGCTGTCACTAAATAAATATATCCAAATACTGTCAAAGGTAAAAATATTTCTCTAAAAGGACCAGCCACAATGAAATGTTTAAATATATTTCATAATTAATAGTAAAAGAACATGAACATACAAAATACCTATTTACAGTAAACACCAGAGTTTTAGCCACAGGAAAATTTAAAAATAACACAGCTGGAAAGCTTCACACAGTTACAGAAAAACAATGCTTAACTATTCTCACTATACATTCCTAGCTGATTTAGAGCATCACTATCCCTGGTCACTTACTAGCACAAGGCAAGATAAAGTGGGTGAGTGGTCCTTTTGTCAGATCCAATACAGAATAGAGAATACTGAGAGCAATCTGCTACTAATGTCTAAATATTAATTCTGGCTTACAGAATGACATCTTCTTCTTCTTTTGGCTGTTCCATTAGGGGTCACCACAGCAGATCAACTGTTTCCATTTCTTCCTGACCTCTGCATCATGCTCTTTCACACCAACCGTCTGCATGTCATCTCTCACCACATCCATAAACCTTATCTTAGGCCTTCCTCTTTTCCTCTTTCCTGGCAGCTCCATCCTTAGCATCCTTTTCCCAATTTACCCAGCATCCCTACTCAGCACATGTCCAAACCAATGCAATCTCACCTGTCTTGCTTTTTCTCCAAACTGTCCAACCTGAGCTGACCCCCTAATATACTGATTCCTAATCCTGTCCATCCTAGTCACACCCAGTGCAAATCTTAACATCTTTCACTCTGCCACATCCAGCTATGACTCCTGCCTTTTTGTCAATGCCACTGTCTCCAACCCATATAACATAGCTGGTCTCACTACCCTCTTGTAGACCTTCCCTTTCACTCTTACTGGTACTCGTCTGTCACAAATCACTCCTGACACTCTTCTCCACCCATTCCACCCTGCCTGTACTCTCTTCTTCACCTCTTTTCCACACTCACCATTACTCTGAACTGTTGATCCCAAGTACTTAAAATCATCCACCTTTACCAACTCTATTCCCTGCATCCTTACCATTCCTCTACCCTCCCTCTCATTTACACACACATATATTCTGTTTTAGACTTGCTGACCTTAATTCCTCTCCTCTCTAAAGCATATCTCAACCTCTCCAGGGTCTCCTCAACCTGGTCCCTACTCTCACTACATATCACAATGTCATCTGCAAACATCATAGTCCACGGGGCCTCCCGTCTGATCTCATCTGTCAACCTGTCCATCACAACTGCAAATAAGAAATGGCTCAGAGCTGATCATTGATGTAATCCCACCTCCACCTTAAATGTATCTGTCACTCCCACTTCAGTCTTCACCAATGTCACACTACCCTCGTACATATCCTGTACCACTCTTACATACTTCTCTGCCACTCCCGACTTCCTCATACAATACCACAACTCCTCTCTAGGCACCCTGTCACATGCTTTCTCTAAGTCCACAAAGACACAATGCAACTCCTTCTGACCTTCTCTGTATTTCTCCAACAACACTCTCAGAGCAAATATTGCATCTGTAGTGCTCTTTCCTGTCATGAAACCATACTGCTGATCACTAATCATCACCTCCCTTCTTAACCTAGCTTCCATTACTCTTTCCCATAACTTCAAGCTGTGACTGATCAATTTTATCCCTCTGTAGTTACTACAGCTCTGCACATCACCCTTATTCTTAAAGATAGGTACCAAAACACCTTTTCTCCACTCCTCAGGCATCCTCTGAATTTCCAAAATTTCATTAAACAATCTAGTTAAAAATTCCACTGCCATTTCTCCTAAGCACCTCCATGCTTCCACTGATATGTCATCTGGGCCAACAGCCTTTCCATTCCTCATTCTCTTCATAGCTGTCCTTACTTCCTCCTTGCTAATTTGTTTCACTTTCTTTAAATGTATAGGTTTCAACAGAGGATCCTGGAAGAGAAAAGAATGACATCACACAAATTTATTTATCTGACTCTGTTTCCCGCACTATCCCTCATTGCTAGAAGCTGTCAGGATTTTAGCACCTATGTGTTACCATACACACAAATAGAGCTTTACTCAGATCTGCTGCAGCTGCTGGAAGTCATAAAACAATTTCAACCCTCTACACTTCCAGAGTAGCACTTAGCTCCCTGTTAGAGACAATAAAGAAGGCTTTGTAATACTTGGTTTTCCAGAGATTTTGTCTCTGGCTGCAACCAGAACTGGAAGATACAATTTTTATGGTCTAATTTAATTTCAACTAATTCTCAAATTTTTCTGCAGCTGTATTGTGACTAACCTCTTCTCTTCCAGGATCCTCTGTTGAAACCTATACATTTAATTCAGTTGCAATAATACATATACATTTCTTTTCTTTCCAGCAGGGCACACTGTTGATACATTTCTAACACAGGCAACATTACAAATACATTTTTAACACAAGCATCTCTACAAATCAGTTTGATATTCAAATAAAATATAATTCCCAGCTAGCTGTACTGGCATATGTTACACATCCACTGCCGTACTTCTCCTGGCATAGCTGGAAATACCTCCTATCATCACAGTAATTAAGGACTTTTTATAAGTAAACATTAAAAATGTGTGGTGGAATTTATATAGTAAGAACATTGGTCTAGTTCTTCTTTCCCTCCACTTCAAAATAAAAATATATCATCCTGATAATGTAAATACATTATTATATTTGACCAAAAAGGTGAGCTGAAAACAAGCTGCTTTTCCCAATAAAAGAGCAACACTAAGTTGGCATACATAGGTGCTGACACTGGTCTTATGGCTACTCCAACAATTTGTTGGAAATATTCATCTTCAAAATACAGGAAGTTACTCCTCAAAACTAAAAAAATCAGCTAATTTACTTACCAAAAAGAAAGAAAATGCCACCAAGTATGAGGAAGAAGAGTACTTTATTCAAACATTAAAACACACAAGTACTTCTGCATATTACCGCTTTGTTAAGTCAATTAATTTAATCTCATTGATGTCTAAGGACTTGAAATTGCTAACATTATCCATAAACCATAATCCCAAATTTTGTGATATAACTGTGTACAGGTGTTTAATGTCAGCAAATATTAACATTAAACCATCAGAGTAAGAAACAGTGGAAATAACCTCCAAAAATGTCATAAGTTTCTTAAAATATGTGGAAACAAGAAAAAAAATGAGTAGAAACAATGAAAAATATTTTTCATAAAATGTGTGGAACCAAGGATGAAAAAAGCCATGACTCAGTGTTGATAGTACATAGGATGATTAGAGATCTCCCACTGCATCTCATTCATCATTGTGTTCCCCCTCCCACATTGTGTTACTCAAGCCACTGTCAGTAGTGTCTGTCTTCCCCTGCTACCTAAACTAACCCTCTTACATCCATCTTACTTCCCTTACTTCTTTAACCACTTTTCCTGTCTCTTCATAAAAATAAAATGGACACTTGTCCTAACTTACCTTAATCCTGCTCATTCCTTAATTTGCTCACCTTCTGTTTTAGTCTCTACTTGCTTCTTGTCCCTTTTCATCTTTTCCTAAAGTCCCATTTCCAACCTTTAATCTGGTATAATTAAGATAGACACACCACACACATGCCCAAATGGGACAGTCAGATAGCTTACCTGGTTTAATTTGTTAATAACATAATCTGTGAAGTGTCAGTGCATCAACGACTCAGGACTGTATGGAATTTTGTCTCTTTGTTGCTTCCATTCCATAAATGTGTAATGTTCACTTGCTTTGTGCTTCCCTGACTTTCAGTGTCTGCTTCTATGACTCACTTGGTAAATGCAATGTTTAGCAGATTGTTTCTGATTGGTTAATAGATTCAAATTCCCCGAGACCTGTATATTTTTCTGCTTCCTGCTAAGTACATTTCTAACATTTTCACTGTGACAACTTCTGTGACTCACCTTCTAAAAATGATGACAGGTAGAATACAATTGCTTAGGATAATGGGCTCAAATATCCTGAGGTCTGTATTTTTGCCTGGTTTCAGTTTGCAGATGTATCTTAATCACACACATTGTGCTTCCTTGACAGTTTCAGTATTATTGCTTATATGGCAAACTTTGTTATGGGAGTTCTGAGTAGAGTTAAACTAAAAAGAGTTCATAGTTTGAATCCTGTCGGTGTTGAACCCATGTTTTTTGACATTTGCATTCCACTATAAATACACTGATCAAACACTGATGGCAGGACTGGTGTAGGTCAGTAATTCCTATTACATTAACAAAAAAAAAAAAAACCTGTAAAATGGCACACACTGCAACAACTAAAACCGACTGAAAATCACTGTGATGAGAAAACCAGAGAAGACCCACTAAAATTGCTTTAGCATAAAAAATTGTTTAATCTCCGCTTTCATCTTTAGTATTGACTTTAGTATTAAAGAACATATTTATGCTATCAAATGCAAAGATACTAATAATGCCTTATACAGGTACACACTTAACTGTTCACTAAGTAAAAAAGTTTACTTTTTCTGTGCTTGAACATGGTAAAAAAGATTTGAGAGGTACAAAAAGAGAGTTGAAAGGAAAGAAACTCTCTGGCAACTTAGATTAAATGTGGACAATCCACCTGGTTTGAACGGTAGTATAAATATAAAATCCTTTTTAGGTAACTAACTAATAGTCAGTCAGAATTTTAAGTTTGCAAGTTTAGAAGTCAATTAATTGTTTAATTAGGGTGTGTTAACTGTTTTAATTGCTGTAATTATTTTTAATTGATTTGATATATATGTGTGCTGTGTTGTGAGTGTAATATTATCTTTTCTGTAGAAGTCAACTAGATGAAAGAGGAGATTAAACGATTTTTTTACGCTAAAGCAATTTTAGTGAGTCTTCTCTGGTTTTCTTATCACAGTGTTTTTCAATTGGTTTTAGTTGTTGCACTGTGTGCCATTTTAGAGGTTTTGGTTGTTCTTTGAATGGTTAGTTTTTCCGAAGAAGACCTACTTGAGTTAACCTTACATCCAAAGATGGAAATCCAGAAAGATAGTCAACATTCTTCGATGACTGCACTTGTCACTGAACTCAATAATATTCAGACAGCTTTATCGACTCTAACTAAAAAACTGTTTCCTATGACAACTAACAGTTCATGTTTTGTTAACACAGACAGTAATGGTAGTTTATCAGCAGCAGTGAAAATAAATGTAAGTGCAGATACCTACACAACTCTGTACAAAAATGTTTCAGCTGCATTGAACTGTTATTTTAACCCTTTTGTAACATCAGAATCATTGGAGAACAATGTAATAAATGAGAACTATGACATTGGTTCTATAAATGACCAGTTATTTGAACTAGAAAAGGGTCTAAAGAAATACAGAGCACTTACAGTAGAAAATAAATACTTTGAGCATTGTATAGTCTGCAAAATTGTTCCTAAGAGGTTAAGATTTTTTAAAACCCCTAATAGAGTAACCCGAGATGAACCATTTTTTGAAGAATTGACAAATTTCTTTAACAACTCTGGTTTAGATTTTCTCAAGTTGTTGATTCAACGTAACAACAACACAATTCAAGGTTTAAAATCTGATCTATAGACTCTGGACAGTGAAATTAAAGCTAAACTAGGAGTTCAAAATGACATTCCAAGTTAAGGGTTATGAAGAAATGTTGCAAGCAGTAGATAAATACGAACATTTGGTTGTGGAAAGGAAATTAAAAAAGATAAATCATGATATAACTGCTTACAACAATGGACAGGCTTAATTTCTTAATCAGCCAAGAAAACAACCCTTAGATGTACAGAATCATCACTTTTCCACTCAAAGTATTTACAGCTCAGCGGTTAAAAATAGTGATACAGCTTTAATTCTAGTTGCTAAAAGACCTACGAAGGTTGTTAATGCATCAGAGAGTGAACATCAACTAGGAGGGGTTACCAGTAGTGAACCTGTATCTCCGAAACCATCCACATCAGGTTTGAACAATTCTACTGTGAATTCTAGTAACAAGACTGCTAATCCAAAAAACATGAAAGGTTTAGCCAACACATTGAAAACGAAACAGAACAGAGGCAGAAGTTGATTTCAGAGGTAACAACAGACTCATTACATAACGGAAGCAGTAGTGGTAAAATATATAATTTGACTGATTTGGTACTAACTGATACTGAAAAACATGTATTTGGTTTAGGATTTAATTTCATCCCCAGTAAAAGAGCTGATTTAGCTCTTATGCTTCTAGAATTAAAACCGTATATTAGAAAGATGAATTTAGCTTATATTATGAAGGATTTTCATTTTGCACATTGTGAAGTAGTTAAAAAGCCATCAGTATTTAATCCTTTGCTTCAGAGTACTTTAAAAGTATTTGAAAGTTTTTGTACAAATGATATTAGGTCCTTACTTTCTAGTAAGCCGGTTCATCCGCACTTTAATTTAAATAGGGAGGACAGAAAAGTACTGCATAATCTAGCGAGGACAAATGAGCTTAGATTTATGAAGGCTGACGAGGGAGGATTGGTAGTGATGAAAACAGATGATTACATTAAAGCTATGGAACATCCTAAGTAACCATATGGAATACAACGAAGTGAATGTAGAGTTTATAGAGAGGAGTTATAGGTTTATTAAGTATGCCTGTATGATCAATATATGAACAGAGGTTTTTCAACAGAAATATATGAATACTTGACAGTCAATAATCCGAGGATAGGTGTACTATTTGGTGTACCTAAAATACATAAACATTCGACCAACCCCCTTTTTCGGCCTATAGTTTCAGCAGCGGGTAGTGTGACAGAGGGTATTTCTATTTATTTGGATGCATTTTTGAACGATCTAGTACAAGAATTGTCTTCTTACATTAAAGATTCTTGGTTTTTTTTAGACCACATTCAGAAGTTCCATCTTTCTAGTGCTTTGCAAGAGATGAAAGCTGAAGGAACCAAATTCTTTTTGATAACTGTAGACATAGTGTCTTTATACACGTCGATACCTCAAGTCAACAGTTTGCAATTTTTAAGCAACTTTTTACAAAAGTACACCTCATGGTCCACCCCTCAGAGAGACATTTGCTGTTTTTTGTTAGAAATTTTATTGGAGAATAACTTTTTCATGTTTTACAATAAATATTTCAAACAGCTACAGGGGGTGGCTATGGGTGTTACAGTTGCACCTGCTTATGCAGGTCTTGTCATGGGTTGAAGGGAAGTCGAAATTCTGTCTAAAATAATGATGTTTTCTGAAGTTTTGTTTTATAGGAGGTGTATTGATGATTTGTTTTTCATCATTAAAGGGAATTCTTAATAGTAGTATAGATTTTTTTACAATTTACCTTGGGAGACTTTGGTCATCAAGTCAACTTTTTAGATATTATACTACCCTGGGATCCTGTTAACAGTAAGTTTTCTAGTAAGATTTTCAGAAAAAATACTTATGTTAACAACTATTTAGATTATCAAAGTAACCATCCCAAATTCATGAAGTGGAATATACCTAAGGGACAATATATTAGAGTGTCACTCATGACCAGTGAAGAAACTACTTTTTTGAAAGAGTTAGATTTTATCACTCATTTATTCCTTGAAAGAGCATATTCTGAATTTATGTTAAGGGATATTGTTACAGGAATTTTTAGAAGAAGAACTACAGACTTCCCTCCTATTCTTATTCATGGTTTGCTTAACAAACAAACTAGTTCTGACAACACTTCCACCTTTAATGTTCCAAGATTTTTTTTGGACATTTCTGTAGACAGTGACATGATTAGAACTATCATTGGTAACAATTGGAAGATTATTGCAGGTAACACAGATTTAAATTCAGTTTTAGGAAATGTACCCAATGTTGTCAACAGGAGAACCAACAATATTAAACATTTATTAGAGAGTGAAGAGAACAAAATTTTGTTACCTAAGTCTGACAAACCAAAAAGCATGTATAAATGTTTCTCTTGTAAAGTTTGTAGATACATTCATGAAGGACCATATTTAACTGTATCGCACTTTTGTCCAACCATTATGATACCTGGAAGGTTTACATATCAGAGCTCTAATGTTGTGTATATTGCTTTGTGTTCAGGATGCTCAGCATTTTACATCGGTATGACCACTAGGCATTTAAATGCATGTATTAAAGAACATATTTATGCTATCAATGCAAAGATACTAATAATGCCTTATACAGGCATACACTTAGCTGTTCACTAAGTAAAAAGTTTACTTTTTCTGTGCATTAACATGTTAAAAAAGATTTGAGAGGTGGCAATAACAAAAAGAGAGTTGAAAGGAAAGAAACTCTGTGGCAACTTAGATTAAATGCAGACAATCCACCTGGTTTGAATGATAGTATAAATATAAAATGCTTTTTAGGTAATCAACTTTCTTAAAACTAATAGTCAGAATTTTAAGTTTGTAATTTTAGAAGTCAATTAATTTTTTAATTAGGGTGTGTTAACTGTTTTAATTATTGTAATTATTTTTAATTGTTTTGATATATATGCTGTGTTGTGAGTATAATATTTTCTTTTCTGAAGAAGTCAACTAGATGAAAGCGGAGATTAAACAATTTTTTATGCTAAAGCAATTTTAGTGGGTCTTCTCTGGTTTTCTTATCACAGTGTTTTGCAGTTAATTCCTATTACATTTCTGTATTACACCCATCCTTTTTGATTTTCGCATTTTCTAAGTAAAAGTACATCAGATTGATATATGTGTGCATGTAACATTCTCCCTTCTCCACTGGGCTCTGCATCCCCTATTGGTTCTTCACTTCCAATTTCAGTCTTCTGTCCATTCTGTTAGTTTCAGTGGCCCTACAACCATCTCTACCCTTCACCCTTGGATATACTTCACTTTCAGCCTTCCTAAGGACATTTCTCTATATTTCTGTTGCATTGAGTTTCAGCAATAGATCATCAACTTAGCATTTCTATCTGTGTGTACAGTTTTGTAAATACTACCCTAGAGGCTTGAGCTTGATCGATATTTACAATAGCTGCTCATGATTTATTGTGGTCACCACATGATCTAACATGATGAAGAAACTGAAAATTGAGATAGAGGAGAAAATAGTGCAGCAGATTAACAGGGAAGAGTGGTTGAGGAGAAGGGAAGTTTGAATGAGGAGGTCTACACTGGAATCAGAGGAGCTGCAGCTAAATGGCACAGAGTGCCAAGGGTAGTACATGACAGAAGAATGCCAAAGATGCAGAAACATAAGGTGTACAAAACAGGGGTGTGACCACTACTATTGTGTGGTACAGATGCCCGGGCAATAAAGGCAGAGCAGATTAGGAAGCTAGAAGAGATGAAGATGAAGAGGCTCAGATGGGTGGTAGGATGCAAACTGTGGGGTAGACAAATAAATGAGGACATCAGAGCAGAAGCCCAAGTAGTTCCAGTTTCCAGAGAAGGTCAAAGAGAGAAGATTAGGATCAGGATTGGATCAGATTAGATTAGATTAGATTAGATCAGGAACATGTGCAGGAAATCAGAAGAAAATATAGTAAAGAAGATATTGTGGCAGACATGAAGAAAGTAAGAGGAAACAAGTGTTTCTAGCAAAGAGATGGATGGACTGTGTAAGAGAAGACATGGGACAGTCAGACACAACTGCCAAATAGGTAAGAGAGTGGCACTGAATCGAGAAAGATGGTGACATCTGGCACAGCAAAATGACTCCATGTACAAAATGGAAAAAAAGGGAGGGTTGATGATGAGGACAATGCTAATTTAAGTATTTGTTACCTTGCTTTTATCTGTTTTGTGCTTTACCAAATCAGTTGCCAACAAGCATGGCCAAGCTGAGATCTGTGAATCTCAATATTACACACTGGTATATCTGTTCTCATAGGAATGAAATACATTTGGATTTTCATGGAGAAGTTGTACTGATAGGCACTGAGAATGGGAACACATGTTTCTTTACATTTCCTAATCCCAGTTATGTATGCTGTTCCCTTGGGAAATATGTCCACTGTATTCTGTCTGCATTGTTTATTTCTCAGGGTAGCTCAATACCTAGTTTCAAGTGGGGGTTGTTTTGCTTTCTGTGGAGTCAGCCCACCTAAGGTGTTAACTATTGGCCAACATCTCTGTGTTTATCTGATTGCTCGAGGATTATTTTCTCAGTTGCACTTCTAGTACAAATTCTTACATTCTGTGAATTTGTGCAGAGCTGATATAGCAGAGCTAACTACCTGGCTGTGTTGGATTCTGTAACCATCGGATATACCAACTGATAAATATACCCCCTGGATTCTGCAAGCCTTGCATGGCATGCAGAATTAGTGCAGGAGCTCCAGCAGGCAATATGTCTGCCGTGCGATCCAGGAATAACCTGTATGGGCGTGCAGGAGCGCTCCGGTACTAGTCTTGCACAGACTCAGCCCCTGTATGCAAATTACCCCATTTGCAGGAGAAATCCATGCAAATGAGGTGAATTTGCAATCCAGGAAGATGGAAACTGGCCGTGCAGGACTAGTGCAATCTGCAGAAATGTACTCCACCAGTAACAGAGTACATTTCTGCAAATTATAAAACAAAGCCATGACAGCTCCAAATAAAGGGTGGATATCATGTATAAAGCATGCCAATGACCAACTATAAGGCCATTGGCATGGAAAACACTTGGAAAAATAAAAAATCAACTTTTACTTTTTTTAGCCGATCTCACCTGTTTAAGCGCAGGGCAGTGGCGCGCAAACAGGATCGGGGGGGGGGGTAAGGAAATAAACCTAAAATAAGCATTCTAACTAAAATCACTATTCTGACATTATACTCAGTGGCAGGCAGAAGACAACATGGCCAGTGAATAGTGGTTGCTAAGGGGGGGAGCTCAGTGTGGAACATGTAACTATGCATTAGCAGGCAATCCTATGCAAATGAGGGGAATGATAGTGAATCCCAGATTTCCCCTGCATGCTAGTCAGCTCCCAACAGTGTAAGAGCAGGAATAGCTTGGTGCAAGCCTAGGAGTTATCTGACATCATAGGGGTGTGTGTCAGGGATACTGTAAGCAGATTGGAGCCCTGTGGCTCAGGTTTGCTCCAAGTTTAACACAGCTAAGCAAGTGGGTGTGTCTGAGGTTGCCTAACACTCTACATTGCCCAAGCATGTGTGCGTGCCACACACCGGGTTTTAAAGGAAAAAAAAGTAAACCAGAAAAAAGCAGCTCTGTCCACATTTGAGCACTGTGTTTGTGTGGAGCACCACTGGGCTTAAACAGGAAGGCAATGAGAAGGGAAAACAGCAGTAGGAAGGTAATCTAGGAGAACTAGCATAGCTAGCAGGTAAAATATTTCAGAATCAGACAATTACACAGGCAGCAGACCAGCCCAGCCCAGAACACTACTATAAACTATGCATACACCTTTCCCTCGGGTTTTTCCCATACTCTACAACACCGGTGTATACAAGCAGAGAAGTTTTAACAAACAAAACAACAAAATGATACGGGCTGAAGTAGCTATCATACAACAACATGTGGAAGAGGCTGAAGGTGGTGAGGATGTGAATGCTGTCAACCAATCCACAGTGAGGTGACGGAGAAGAGTGTACAGACCCAGGGTAGCCTACCAGGGGCTACATGAGCTGGAGATAGTGGAGCGCTATAGGGTGGACAGGGACCTCTTACAGCAAATTGTTGAGTTGTGCCGGCCACACCTGACACACAGAACTAACAGAGGGGATCCCATCCCAGTGGATACTAAGGTATGTGTAGGCCTAAGAATACTAGCTACAGGTACCTTCCAAGGCCAACTGGGAATATGATGGGGATCTCACAGGCATCAGGATCCAGGGTACTCCACCAGTTCCTGGATGCCATGTCAGCACATGCCGGTGAGCACGTATAATTCCCCAAAACTCAAGAGGTGTTGGCCAGAAATATGCAATTGTTCCACCAAATAGCAGAATACCCTGAGGTAGTGGGTGCTATAGACTGCATAAAAGCACCACCCGGTGAGTGGGGTAGGGTCTACATCAACTGCAAGGGCTTCCCCTCCATCAACTGCCAGGTCATGTTTGATGCCCAGGGCATAATAATGAAAATATGTGCTGGCTGCCCTGGAAGCTATCATGATTCCCACATCTGGCATCTGACGCAGCTGTACCAGAGATTTGCCAGTGCTGGTTACACACTGGAGCCGTAGCTGATGACACCCATCAGAAATGCACACACACACCCAAACAAGAACGCCATAATGAGGCACACGCACAGACCAGAATTATAATAGAGTGTGTGTTTGGGATGCTCAAGTCACAGTTCAGGTGCCTGGACATATCTGGTGGAGCATTGCATTACTCACCAGCTACATGTACCCAAATTGTCATTGTATGTTCCATGCTACACAATATAATCCTGCGGAAACAGCTGCAGCAGGAATAGCACGAGGCAGGGCCACACAGCCCCCCACCATTGCCAAGGCCTGCACAGGCACAGAGTGACTTGGAGGAGAAACAACCTGAACCTGCCCCAGTAGGCCGAAGGAGGCATGCCAAGTATGCCCTGGCCTTGGCAAAGAGGCAACGCATAGCACATACACTGACACAGGAGGGACCCAGGGAATGACACCTCTCTCTGACTCGCACATACAGTAAAAGGGATGCCAAACATGACACTACCTGTGCTCAAGCATGTGTAGGGAGTGTACTATGTGCATCTGACATAGGCAGCCATGCAGCACCACCCTCAATACTGGGACACCCACAAGGTAAATCACTCAACCTACCAATTGCCGAATGGAGTAGAATTTGTTGTTACCCGTATCTATGGTATGGATGTGAACATGCATGGGAATCAGGTGGCTGAATGGTATGCCAGCAGATAGTAGACACCTATAGTGGCACCATGAAATCTATAACAAATACTGGTGCCACCATAGTAGCCAGCACTACACAGGGTGACAAAACCCACTGCAGGATATGTGCTTGGCCGCATGTGTGTCCATATGACTAACACATGCCAGTCAGGGAGGTTCACATACCCAACAACAGTCTCATCCAGTAGGATAGGTGTAGACAAACACAAACAAAGGCTGTGCTATGGCCTCTGAATGGTGCCTATGGGTAACCCCCCACCCCCAAGCCTACACAGACAGACTACAGCAGGTCAGGCAGTGGGATGTTTGTTCTGAAGGATAGAAAGTCAGAAACTAATATGTAGGTCAATCAAAGCTAAGACATGTAGTGCACTGATATTCCTCTAATCAGCATGATAGGCTAGAATACAGAGTGAAATGGAGTACTTGACATACCAGTACAGTCATAACAAATGTGTACAAGTGTCAGGTGTGCCTCCCCAATCCTGTGTAGAAATGTAATAACAGTCAGGTATGCCCCCCAATCCTGTGCAGAAATGTAGTAACAGTCAGGTGTTCCCCCCAATCCTGTGTAGAAATGTGGAAACAGTCAGGTGTGCCCCCCAATCCTGTGAAGAAATGTAGAAATAGTCAGGTGTGCTCACTCAGTCCTGTGTAGAAATGTAAAAACAGTCAGGTGCACCCCCCCCCACAATCCTATGTAGAAATGTAGTAACAGTCAGGTGTGCCTCCCACTCCTATGTAGACATGTAGAAACAGTCAGGTGTGCTCCCTCCCAACCACTGTGTAGAAATGTAGAAAAAGACAACTGCGCCCCCTCCCCCAATCCTGCGTAGAAATGTAGTAACTGTCAAGTGTACCCCCTTCACACAATCCTGAGTAGGAATGTAGAAACAGTCAGGTGTGCTCCTCCCAACCCTACTTAGAAATGTAGTAACAGTCAGGTGTGCCCCCCAAACCTATTTAGAAATGTAGTAATGGTCTGGTGTGCCCCCAATCCGATGTACACACGTTGCAACAGTCAGGTGTGCCCCCCACAACCCTATGTAGAAATGTAGTAACATGTATGTGTAGGTACCATACCAGTGGAGCACATATGCACAGAGGTGGCCAAGGTAGCCGGATAGGTTGCAGCATCTGCACAATATGCAGGTATGTGTGTGTTAGGTTTGTTTGTGTTTCATATTGTGTGAGAGTGATCAGTATGTATACATGTTGAGGTAAGACCTGGTGGCCATTGCCTACTACTGCTGATGACAGGGACAAGTCCTCACAACTGCAGTGCCAAAGACAATACCCACCAGTATAACACATGCTTGCAGTAAGCCATTGTAAATGTATGGTGGTAATATGTGTCACCATCTGAAAGACTGACATGGCATGGCTGTTGGACTAGCTATACAAGTAGTACACAGGGGGAAGTACCCCAGACATACAGCATATAGTGTGTCACTGTGAAATAGAGGCACCCTTGGAATTGTGCATACAGGTATGCATCACATTATCTGGTCCTGTAGTAGGGGATACTGGTGTTGTCTGCCCAAACACTTGCAGATCACAAAGGAGGTAGGACTGATGTATTGGGAAACAGCTGATGTACCTGCACATGCCAGCATAACTGGAATGCCCAATGTATATCTGTGTGTCAGATGCAAGTAGTGTCCATAGCACACATGCACCCAGCTCATGCAAACACCACCCACAGGTACCTCTCTGGTCGTATCACTGCTGTGGGGAATGGGTACAATATGGCCCCATCTGTATATGGTAATACTGAATGAATGCAGTATGCAGTGCAGGTGTCCCATTCAGGTGTATCGCTAGCCATAGGTAGCACCCTGCTAGTATCCACACCACCTGAACAAGACTGATAGAAGGTATTGGTATGAGCACCTAGCACACCTACCTTGTCACCCCAGGGGAATATACTGTATGGCAGTCTGAGACTGTAGGATTGACAGAATGCAACGGTCTGCCATATCTGGCCCGCATCAACACCTAATGGCCCACAGGCCTCTGCCAAGGGCCTGTGTCTCACACGTACTGCCAGTGCATGTTATGTTATGGACACCCAAATAACAACATAACACACTCCACATAAGCCATATGCAAGGCCATGTGGACAAACCACAGTAACATGTCCAACATGTCCCACTGCATGAACTGTGGACCAACACCAACACACAGCTGTGATGGGGTAATAACCTTAAGGAAAGTATCAGAGAATTTATGCATAATGTATGGAAGAGGATAGAATAACAGGGGGGTGGGGACATGGACAGCATGGGATGTGCAAGGTCCAACACAAAGCAGTGTGCACACACTATCCCTGACTGCAAATACATAAATGGGTGGCTACATACCTGCCCGTACACCACAATAGGGGTAATGTCCTCACTCATGGCCCTGCCATTGGGTAACCTGTGCGAATTTGTACAGCTGTGAGGTATTGCCACAGCAATATAAGTCCATACTGTCATGTCGATGGATGTACAATTATGGGATCCTCTGCCAGGACTGTACCAAGGTGCTGAACTGGATACACAGACCGAGCAGCAAGTGTCTGCAGCTCCACCTCCAGAATGGCAAAACTTACCATGAATATGTAGGCGTCTGCCCACAATACCACACACAGCTGCAGTCACCCTTGTCCCACAAGACATCATTGTGAGCAGAAATGCCCACCTGACAATACATGAGGATAGAAAACATCACAGTGTATAACAGTGCACATGTCTGAATATCTCTGCTAACAGCAGTACCATGTAGCTGAAGCAGCACAGACACAATCACCTACAGTACACACTATCCCCTGCACATGTTGTCCCCATATTGCCAAATGATCGATGGATACCCTGCAGAAACAGTTTGCTACCTGCAGGTGTACAACACAAAGGTCTGCACTGGAGTACAAACTACCTGGAATTGATCCACACATTCAATACAGAAGGGCATACTGGGCATGCTCACACACTTAGAGACATGAAAGCAATGTCAGACAACAACATACTGAAAGGTCATACTGGGCATGCTCATACACTTGAACAAATGAAGCCCATGTCCGCAAACAACAGTAGACCATACATATCTGGAAGTTGCAGATGTTAGTGCAGACCTTCCTCAGTATGCACCAGTCACACTTTCCACACACAGTGGATAGGAATATAGACATATATCCAAGGACAACACACTATAATAAGTCAAAAGTAGACATACATAGATGTGTGGAAGAGAGTGACTGTGACAAGGAACCATCCATTATGAGGCCTGTCCCACTCAGCACACAGCCAAATGGTTACAACCACATGAGGCCTAAATGTCACTCACTGTAGACATTAGCCATCAGTATCCATTAGTATTACAGACTATGTGGTGCAAGTGCTAGCTGTGCAACATGGCTGTACAAGGAAGTAGTCATCTAGCTGTGCGCCTGCATGTAGTGTGTCAACCTCTAGATGAATGGGTTATGGCCCATGCACACACACTACCCTCCCCATAGCCTTACTATGATAAGCCTCCTGAGGTCATCCACTTTGAAATACACCTTTGGGAAAGCTGTAGCCCAGTAATCTCTGTGGTGCGTCTTATAACTGCTTACTGCTGTAGTGTGATAAACTAGTAAGGTAGGAGTTCTAAACCCAGACATGGCAACTGTGTGTGTGTCTCTGTCTGTGTAGAGAGCAGTGATTTTTAGGCTAGTCACACTCACTACAATTCAAATGCCCTACTTTGGCAAGGCCACTGATGTCATTCACTGTGAAATACACCTTCTGGAAAGTTGCAGTCCAATAATCTCTCTGGCAGTCCTATAACTGTGTACTGCTGTAGTGTAAAAAACTAGTTAGGGAGGAGTTCCAGTACCAGACATGGCAACTGTATGTGTGTGTGTGTGTGTGTGTGTGTGTGTGTGTGTGTGTGTGTGTGTGTGTGTGTGTGTGTGTGTGTGTGTGTGTGCAAAGAGCAATGCCTTTTAGGCTAGTCACACCCGTTACAATTCAAATGCCCTACTTTGGCAAGACTGCTGATGTCATTCACTGTGAAATACACCTTTTGGAAAGTTGTAGCCCAGTAATCTCCATGGTGCGTCCTATAAATGTGCACTGCTATAGTGTGACAAACTAGTTAGGTAGGAGTTCTAATCCCAGACATTGCATGTGTGTGTGTCTCTGTGTAGAGAGCAGTGCTTTTTATGCTATTCACACCCACTGCAATTCAAATACCCTACTTTGGCAAGGCTGCTGATGTCATTCACTGTGAAATACACCTTTTGGAAAGCTGTAGCCCAGTAATCTCTGTGTTGTGTCCTATAACTGCTTACTGCCGTAGTGTGATATACTAGTTTGGTAGGAGTTCTGTTCCCAGACATGGCAACTCTGTGTGCGTGTGTGTGTGTGTGTGTGTGTGTGTGTGTGTGTGTGTGTGTGTGTGTGTGTGTTTCTCTGTGTAGAGAGCAATGCTTTTTAGGCTAGTCACACTCACTACAATTCAAATGCCCTACTTTGGCAAGGCTGCTGATGTCATTCACTATGAAATACACCTTCCAGAAAGCTGTAGCCCAGTGATCTCCATGGTGTGTCCTACAACTGCTTACTGCTATAGTGTGATAAACTAGTTAGGCAGGAGTTCTAATCCCAGACATGGCATCTGTGTGTGTGTGTTTGTGTGTGTTTCTCCGTGTAGAGCGCAATGCTTTTTAGGCTAGTCACACTCACTACAATTTAAATGCCCTACTTTGGCAAGGCTGCTGATGTCAGTCACTTTGAAATACACCTTCTGGAAAGCTGTTGCCCAGTAATCTCTGTGGTGTGTCCTGTAACTGCGTACTGCTGTAGTGTGATAAACTAGTTAGGTAGGAGTTCTAATCCCAGACATGGCAACTGTGTGTCTCTGTCTGTGTAGAGAGCAAAGATTTTTCAGAATGGTTAAGGTGTTTATCTTGCAGACCCAAGGTGCAGGGTTTGATTCTTACATGGGGTTATCGGCTAGGCTTAAAATGGCCCACAAGGGCAATTAGCCTAGTATTAATCTATGAACCTATGAACCTATGAACTCACGCTCACTACAAATCAAATGTCCTACATTGGCAAACCTGCTGATGTCATTCACTGTGAAATGCACCATTAAGGAAGGAGTACTCCAGTAATCTGAGTGTTGTGTCTCATAACAGCGTAATGCTGTTGAGTGATATAGAACTCTGGTAGGGGTTCTATTCCCACACATGGCAGGTGTGTATGTTTGAGTGTGTGTGTTTCTATGTTTATGTAGGGAGCAATGTTTTTTAGGCTAGTCACACTCAGTACAATTCAAATGGCCTACTTGGGCAATCCTGCTGATGTAATTCACTGTGAATTACACCTTTGGGGAAGGAGTACTCTAATAAACCCTGTGGTGTGTCCTTTAACAGCATAATGCTGTAATGTGATATAGAACACTGGTAGGAGCTCTATTCCCACATATGGCAAGGGTAG
Organism: Protopterus annectens; assembly: GCF_019279795.1. Classification (NCBI taxonomy): domain Eukaryota; kingdom Metazoa; phylum Chordata; order Ceratodontiformes; family Protopteridae; genus Protopterus; species Protopterus annectens. The sequence continues at coordinate 1,616,516,601 of NC_056739.1, read as the reverse complement.
ATGCTTGAGTGTGTGTTTCTATGTCTGTGTAGGGAGCAATGCTTTTTAGGCTAGTCACACTCACTACAGTTCAAATGCCCTACTTTGGCAATCCTGCTGATGTCATTCACTGTGAATTACACCTTTGGGGAAGAAGTACTCCAATAATCCCCATGGCACATCCTATAACAGCGTAATGCTGTAGTGTGATATACAGCTCTCGTAGGGATTCTATTCCCACTCATGGCGGGTGTGGATGTTTGAGTGTGTGTGTTTCTATGTCTGTGTAGGGAGCAATGCTTTTTAGGCTAGTTACACTCACTACAGTTTAAATGCCCTACTTTGACAATCCTGCTGATGTCATTCATTGTGAAATACACCTTTGGGGAAAGAATACTCCAGTAATTTCCATGGTGCATTCTATAACTTCGTCGTGCTGTAGTGTGATAAACTAGCTAGGTAGGAGTTCTAATCCCAGACAAAGCAACTGTGTGTGTGTCTCTGTGTAGAGAGCAATGCATTTTAGGCTATTCACACCCACCACAATTCAAATTCCCTACTTTGGCAAGGCTGCTGATGTCATTCACTGTGAAATACACCTTTTGGAAAACTGCAGCCCAGTAATCTACATGGCGCATCCTGTAGCTACGTACTGCTGTAGTGTGATAAACTAGTTAGATAGGAGTTCTAATCCCAGACATTGCAACTGTATGTGTGTCTCTGTCTGTGTAGAGAGCAATGCTTTTTAGGCTATTCACACCCATTACAATTCAAATGCCCTACTTTGGCAAGGCTGCTGAAGTCATTCACTGTGAAATACACCTTTTGGAAATCTGCAGCCCAGTAATCTCTGTGGTTCATCCTATAAATGTGTACTGCTGTAGTGTGATAAACTATTTTGGTAGGAGTTCTAATCCCAGACATGGCAACTGTGTGTGTGTGTTTCTCTGTATATAGAGCAATGCTTTTAAGGCTAGTCACACTCACTACACTTCAAATGCCCTACTTTGGCTATGTTGCTGAAGTCATTCACTGTGAAATACACCTTCCAGAAAGCTGTAGCCCAGTAATCTCTGTGGCACGTCCTATAACTGCGTACTGCCGTAGTGTGATAAACTAATCAGGTAGGAAGTTTAATCCCAGACATGGCAGGTGTGTGCTTCTGTGTGTCTGTGTTTGTCATTAATATCCTGTGTGGAGGGGGCTGTGAGTGTGTAACAACTGGACTCATTGCGGAGTGGGTTTTGCATATTTCTTATATTGTGGCCCTAGTATATGTCACAATGTCCAATATACAGAGATAACAGGTGTGGAATATCCAAGAGGCTGGGGTGCAAATCCATACCCCTACATGTGACATCAAGACCAGGTGAACAAAGTTAGCAAGCCTTGTATTATGCACAGAGCACTCTCAAACCATGTCTCATACACACACACACATGCACGCACACACGCACACACACACACACACACACACACACACACACACACACACACACACACACACACACACACACACACTTGCCTAGGCTACAACCACTATGCTGGTAGTACCCAGAATATTGCCCACTGTTAGTAAACATGATGAGATTGCAGTGGTCTACAGAGGGCATGGCACCCTGTCCATCAGTCCAATAGGCATGTACATGCAGACAGTGCACCTTCCTAATGTTCCCCACTGGACACCTGCAACACCTGTGGTGCCATCAAATGTGAACCACAAAGGACATACCATGCCTGAAACACATGCCATGTATGGACAGATGCCACTGACACAAGGGAATACCTGTATCATGCTATCAATGTAGGTGCAGGGTCAATCTCCTGTCCATTAACAGTTCCCACTACATGAGGCCAGCACTGGCACATCTGATGATAACAATCTGTGTACACAACATGGGCCAGACACCCCAGGTACAGTTCCACATGTCACTGTACATGCATGTGGGATGTGTGCACATCCCAGACACCATCCATGTCATGGACTAAGGAACGCATTCATGGCAAGCAATGCACAGCAATGGCCACACACAAAAGTTACCCTGGTGACTGGATGGTGAATACAGTACCCACCTGTGTGGGCAAATCCAGACAATACACCCCTGAGCCACACTGCATACCATTGTCATGTGGCCTGATGCCAAGGTATACCCATCACCTAGCCTTGTATAGCTGCCTGGCACAGTCGACCACTACACACCTGTGAAGCAATGCACCCATGCATTTCAGTACTGGCACCATGTGTCTGTGTGTGTGATGTATGATGCCTATGATCACATTCACACTCGCTACAACCCCCATTGTTATACTGAAGCATGTTGTCTGATGTCAGACATTTCCACATATGCTTTGCCCATATAACCTCTGTATAACCCCTGTGGTACATGTGATACCTGCACAGTACTGTGTTGTGGCAATCTAACTAGTGATGAGTTGTATTCATGACCCTGCCAAGTGTGTCAGTATGTGTGGATCCCTATGAGAGTGTGGCTGTGTTGATGCTGACACCTGTTCATGTGGACAGGCATGTGTATACACCTACCTAATACCTAACATATCATTGTTGCAGATGTCACTCACCATCACATATACGTTTGGAGGGCTCCTCAACATGTAACCTATGTGGTGCATCCAATAACTGCATAGACATGTGATAAGAAAACATAGCCAGTCAGGGCTTTGATACTCTGTACTGGTAGGTGTGTGACACAAACATGCTTAAGTTTTACTCTCCCACCCTTCTCTGACTTATCTTTGCCTCTGTCTGCCTCTCTCACTCCCTGTCTGGTGATGTGAAGACTTACACCTGCTTTGCTTAGGCAGCAGCATGTGTATTGTAAGTGATGCTCATCATTAGCTGATGGCCTCTGCACGAATTGCAGCCCTCCTCTAGTTGATTGCACGTGGAACAGCTGTGGTAGCATTCCCACAGCCAATTGTATGGAAACACACTCCAATATCTAGGAATGTTATGTTGGTGTTGGGCCTTTTCATTCACTGTGAGCAGGAACTAAATCTGTTGTTTGGCAAACAGCATCACAGATGGATTGGGGATTTACCTCTAACAACATACACTGTTGAAACAGGCCAACATACAGGAAGGGGATTTGCCTGACTTGACTACAGACTGTAAGTGCTGCTACACTGCATTTGGAGTAATGTTGTTTTAACAGGGTGTGTGTGGATATGGCTGTGCTACATGTTTTAATACCTGTCATTTAAGTGCTATGTTCACGAGGAATCCCCATCTGTAGGGTTATCTGCAGACTAGGCAGTGTGTGGTGCCTTTTGTTTCTTGTTTTACCAATGGAGCACCTATCTGTGAACTGCAGAAGGTAATGTGAGGACTGCAGTCAGTAGATGGTGACAGCCATGAGAGTTTCTGACTTCATATCCCTCATAGGACATATGTTGCAACAAACCCTGTTACAACAGTAAATGTATGAGGTTATCACAGCAGCATGACAATATTGGCCCTGTGTTTGTGTCTCCAGCCTCAACTCTGTCAACCTTTGTATATATGTCATGCAGTAAGAGGTGCATATGTTCGGTACACCATATTTATTTACATCATATCTGATAACAAACCAGTGAGATATCAGACTGCTACGCATGTTATGTATAGTAGGGGTTATATTTGAGGACATAACCTGGGCATTCTGTGGTTGTGTGTACAGTACTGAGGTCTGTGTACTTATGGTGATTGTTGACAGCATGTGTATTGTGAATATGTACCTTGGCCTGTGTACAGACTGTGGTAGATGTCATTGTTCTTGGTCCTGTTCTATCTGATGTTACATGCTGCTCCACTGTATGTAACCCTATTGGCTTACATGTTTGTAGGGCCAAACACACACATGTCCCATACCACAGACAAGCATTGGACCACACTGTGTAGTGGCCCAGTATATGTAGGGTCGGTGTGTGAGTGGCACATATGAGGATGGTGTTGATCAGATAGTCCATATACTGTAATATTACACTAGCTTACCATATGTGGCTGTGTTCACATTGATTGTGGTTATGCACTTTCACACAGGTGTCTGTTACTCTGTGATGTGACATGCCTGTAAAGCCTGCTATCTGTGCAGGTACATGTGTATTCCCCCATAGGAAATGTATGTCAGTGTTGAGTCAGTCTGCCTGTAGCCTGCACAGTGCTTTGTTACATACTTATCAGCTTAGTGTACATACCCAGTGAGATGTCATGCGCAGATACTTGCCAGATGTACTGCTTCCGGGCCACCACAACAGTCATGTATGTCAGACAAAACAGTGGGATGCTGTACAGATGTATGTCACTAACTAGTGGGTAGTATGTGGCCATGGCACCTTTTTACCAGTGGTTATTATGTGTCAGGACAGACAAGGGTGTATGAATGCATAACCGATGGGGGCAAATGTATACCAGTATTTACATGATATACCCAGCTACATGGTTGTTAACATCCACATTGTCAGGCTTGGTCCACATGTCCTGCACTAAGGGGTTCTGTGTATACCTCTGGACTGACCAGAGTGTGTCAGACTGTCCACATATATTGGCCATATCTCTGCTGTAGTCCACAGGATCATTACTGTGCTAGCAGTGGTACTGCACTATGATGTCCTTAGGATGTCTGCCAGTAGCCAATGGGACACATGTTAAAAGCAGATGTGACCTCCCACACACACCATGTCTGTGAAGACAATCCCTATTACAGTAGCAATAGTCTATACATATACCTGCAATACATACCTGACATCCCCTTGCACTCAGAGGTTGGGACTATTGTGGCTGAGGAAGGGCTCCACTCCATGTTCAGGACATATGGTGAACATATATGTATATATAATTATCCATATATCTATATAGATATATACACACATACATATCGACATACATAGATGGATTTGTATATGTGCACATATATACATTTAAACATTCAGATGTATACATATAAAGAGCAATATATGTCTACACATATACAAATAGAGATACATATGCACATATGCATATGGATATCAACATATACATCGACAGTAATAGGTATATCAGACTAGATATGTATGCACATATAGTTATAGATATCTACATATACCCACATAAATAGGCATATCTGTACACATAGGCTGTGCATACATATATAGCTATATATACATTTATCTATATATATATATATATATATATATATATATATATATATATATATGTGTATGTATGTATATATATATATATATATATATATATATATATATATATATATATATATATATATATATATATATATATACATACATACGAAGAGATGTACACATGGCCATATATATGTTGCACTATACGGATGTGTATACAGACATATGTATGAGTATACATGTGTATGTACAGGTAGACATATATAGACCTCTTATATGTAAATAACCATATTCTTGTCATGTGTAAACCTCACGGTTGTGTATACCCTTCTAGATGTATCTGCTATGTGTACATTATGATAAAACAACATATGTGATGCAACAGTCATATTAGTAACAAGGACTATACAATTTAGGAAGTAAAGGCAATTGTTCAATACAACTCAATATGTGTATTGACAGCTATATTGGTAAAACAATAGCTGGCTTCACAGTGGTCATGGCATAGTGGTTAAGTGGTGTGACTTTACTGTACAGGGTCCTGGGTTCAAGACCTGCAAGGGCTGTTCATTTTGTTGCTGGGCAGAACAAGGGCTGCTGGATGCAGAGTATTTAAGGCAGTTTTCAGCAGGTTTAAGCTGATTTGCGCGAGCTTGCATGAAGTTAAGCGGTGCTAAGATATGGGTAAATGTACGGGAACTTACACAGTGTAAACTTCGCTTACCAGTGCACAAATCAGTGCAGCTGTTATAGTGCAGCAATGTTGATACTTTGTAAGCATGGCTTAGCCCTGGTAACCAGGTCACACCACCCAGTCTGATAAACATAGCAGGGTAATGACATCTGTAATAAGTGCATGTAATGCTATAAACAATACATGCGCCTATGTGTTGTCATTACAGTAGCAAGCGGTGTGTCATGTGTGGGACACAGACATATATGAGGCCTGTACAGCATTGTGATCCATGTCAGTGTGTTACATACAGGGGTAGTAGCCCAGGGTATGTGATGCCACACTGGCATGTAGTGTATCATGGCAGTACTACTGTTGACAGTGCTTACCCAGGCAAGAGCAGAGTGCTAAATGTAGTACTGACAATAGGCACACCTCCAGGCATAGCTGAACACGGAGGCCTCCCTGTTGTATCCCTGGTGTGTGAGCTGTGTCACAGTATATACCCCTTACTGGGCAATGATTCGTCATGTGGAATGTAACTGTAGACTACTGTCTGTACAGTACATGTTAGTGAGGGCTTCTGACATGTAGTTATAGCATACATATTGCTGTCAAACATCTATCTGTCAAGACACTCATCATACTGCATAGCTACTTGCCAAGCTGATGTCTGTCAGTACATGTACAGATGTGCAGATGACAGGTATCCAGCTGGAATATGTACAAGCAACTTAAGCTTGATTGACATTGACATGGCTGCCCAGCTGTGTAAGAACTGACACATATAGGAGATGTCACCCTGTATGCACCACATGTCATGGGTACCTCCACTACACTACCACAGTCAACAGAACATGTTTGGGTACAGGTCTCCATCATAGACACTAAACATGTGTTGTAATGCATGTTGCATACATGTCAACTTAATCACCTCAGTGGCCATGTGCAGGATGTACCTGGACGATTGGCTGATGCATGTCATTCTCAACCTGAGGGTCACCACAATAGTGTCTGTTGATAGATTGCCTTCTGCCACCTGGCAGGTGGCAGGATACCACTGTACACACAACCCGTACACAACCTGTCTCCTCTTGGACAATAGCAAGGTACACAGCTATTACCACCTACAGCAATGCACCGCTGTACTGACACATATGTATGTGTGCATGACTGAGTATAGCAGTGTCTGTGTGTTAGCACATTTGTACTTGGGAATTCCATGAGGGCCTTCACAATCAACGCAACACCCATTGCCATAGTCAGTTGTGGCTGCTGCTGTATGGGACATTACACATACCCTGTTAAGCTTCTCCCCATGCTGGCTACATGAGCCTTGCAGTACCAGCACAACAGTGTTCTACAAATGGGTTGATAGGCATGGGATACCAATTGTGTTCTGGCATGTGTGTGTAATTATACATGTCCGTATATCTGTAGGGTACAGCATTCTGAGGCCACATACTCCTATTAAAATACCAATTGCCACACAGGAGTACAGATAGTGTTGTTGCTGCCCATAGGTGATGCATGACAATGCAACACCCTACTATGTGCGTGGCATGTGCATTAGATGCATATCCCTGTAGTACCACTGTTGGGGTATACTATTAGTTGTATCACAGTTGCATCCAATGTGTGATGGTGGGTATGGCAGAGTATCATCATGGGTTTCAGGGAGTACAATATCCACTTGGGGATGAGGCTGCTATGTACATGGTCTTTACACCAAGGTACACCCGGTATATGTCCCATGTACCATGTTATGGTTACCACTGTCATCATCAACCATACAGGTAACTGATACCACAATCCAAGCCAGTTATGCATGTGCTGTGTGCAGCCTACCTGTAACACATTGGACACAGGGTCAAGTTAGTTAGCAGCGATAGGCCCTGGTATCTTGGATGTGTGTCTGCCTGTTATGTGTCTGTTAATGTGTATGACTAGGTATGTCACACTACGTATTGTCCATATACACCCATTACATGCCCTGTTAGCATACTGTACATGTCTGGGGATGTTCTGCATGTAACATGTAACCTGGGGCACACCTCACCCTAAACACTGTGTGGTGTGTGCAATGTAAGCCACACAATAGTATCACTATATAGCTAGGTAGGGCTCTAGTCCCAGTGTTGCCAAGTAACAGTAACGGTAAGTGCTTGTATGTGGATGGGTCTACAACAGGTTGCAGGGTATACACGCCTCAGCAGGTCACCTGTCTATGTGGCACAGGCAATAACCATTTCAGTAACCTGTGACATGTGTAACCCAGTTATGTCACAGCCATGGTGTCAACAGTGCCATACCCCATTGTGGAATATGGCTGCAGACCATCCTCGTGCTGACACATGTACAGCTACAACACAAATAGATAACATTATAGAGACCACAACCAACCAGTGTTATTAACTGCTATAATGCATCATTGCTGCATCGCTACACCACCTGTCATATATGCATTACACTTTACTCCTTACATGCTACACTGCAGTACTGTGGTACACTGTAATGCAGTCAACGTGTGCATCAGAACTATATTAGCCTGTCCCTGCACTGATGGTATGGATGACAGGGATGTGGCACAGATATCATCATATGCACAAGATGTGATGTTGGTTTGCCAGATGTTGAGGGTGGGCCATACATTTCACCTGTGTGGGTGAGAGGTGTACTGCGGTGAGCTGGGCATGGTGCTGTGGTGTGTGCAGGTATTGGATTGCCCTAGGTGTGCTTCTATAGTGTGTGGGTATGCATACACACAGTTCTGCCATGTGGCTGCCCTACACAGGTGCTTATGGACAGCAGCAGACCAAACATGGTAGGGTGTGCAGTTTACTGCCTCTGGCCACTGACATATGGACTGCGCCTGCCAGGGTTCCATGGGCACGACCAGGTACAGGCCTCGATGTGCTACTCTCACCTGCTGAAGACAAATGTCTGCAGGTACCAGGCCCCTCCTAGGACTGGCCAGGACCACATGTACGTAACCTGCTGTGGTGTGGTGTGGATAGCACACCCCTATGCACTTCCGGGGCTGGTACTGCCACTATAGGAGCCCCTTGGTGTCCTAGCATGTCCACATTGACTGCCAGCTGTTGGTGTTGCTGGCCTACATCCACGCAGCCTCCCACCACATGTTCAAGCATGGACAGACCACAGTTGATGAGGGCCATCATCTCACCAGACCATCTATCCATGAACTCAGTTAACACACGGATGGCACCAGCCAGTTCACGGGCATTGTCACTTGCAGATGTGACAGCAGCCCTCTGCAGCCTCAGGACCTGTCTGGTGTAACATTCCATATGTGCCTGCGCTGCCATGACAGCCTGAAACATGCACCTGTTGGTACCAGCTATGTCACCTCTGCCAGGAGCATGATGCCCAGTGGGCCTACCAGGGGCACCCTGGGACATCTGCCTATGTGGTGTTCTGTTGGACATCCGGCTATGCCTGCTGTGACTAGACACAGTAGGCACAGTTATTACACTTTCCTGTGCATTGCCACCAAACGCCAGCTGTCCCTCTGCTATGGGTACTGATGATGGCGTATGTATAGTCACTGAAACTGTGTGCAGGGTTGGCATGGCTAAAAGGGGGATGTCAAATGTTGGCGGAGTGCCGACTCCTGACAACCCCACCTGTGCCTCAAAAGTACTATCATCATCTTCAGTGTCTGTATGGACACCAACATCAGACTGCATGCAGGAGAGACCCCAACCCACCTCACCACCTGTGGGGTAAAACAATAAACGCACTTTAAAACCTGTACAACATTGCCTAACAGTACTCACAAACATACACACACACACACACACACACACACACACACACACACACACACACACACACACACACACACACACACACACACATACACACACACACACACTCACACACACACACACACACTCACACACACCTCCATAATACCTACCTGTCCTTGGCTTTACAGACAGTCCCACATATATGTCCATGTGGCACCCCATCCTGAATCACACTTGTTAACATACAAACATTGATACCACTCATTAACATATCAGTCCTCTAAATGCCTACACAAGCGGTCACAACACAAGACCTGTTACTACATTACCTGCCTGCTATCTGTGTGTAGTGGTTTTACATGGCCTCACTGCTGTCATTCGGTAGGCACCCTCTGTATGTCTGGACATCATGAGCATGGCCTCTATATGTGTGGGCTACTATGTTCTATCCATAATATCACTCACTGGTGTGTCATGTGTATGTAATGCTTAGTACATGCCAGATATGCTGCTCATTCAGCCTATCATGTGACAACTGTAATATTTGGATACACTCCCTGGTGTTGACTAGTACTTCCCCAATGCATTTGTAGTGCTGCATATGTGGGTTGTAGGTGACCTCTCTGCTGAATGCAATATTAAGGGTGTACATGGTGTCTACCTTACCTCTCAATCCTGTTCCATGCTACAGACCATATTATACTATCAGCTGTCCTGCGATTACGCACATGGCAAGTATTCTTGGTGTGTAATGTGGCAGCCCATGTACATGTACTGCATGATCCCAGAGGGAGGTACTGCTGTATGAACACCCCACAATCACACATGAGCATACATGGCCAGCCACACAAACACACACACATGCACACAAGCATCCTACATGCATCAACCTCCCTCCACTTCACCTGAGTGACCCTAAAGACAAACTAGCTACCCACCAGGATGCACACACACACACACACACACACACACACACACACACACACACACACACACACACACACACACACACACACACACACACACAGGTGAGGTTGCACAATGATAGTACACACAGTCCTCCTATTACCCCTCTGTCAACATGCATAACATATGGTATCCGACAGCATGCAGTGCAGCTATAGTCAATCCATGCTGGCAACAGTATACATGTGTGTGATGCATGTGCTGTGTCACTAGGTGAAGCCCCTTCCCCTGGATACCACTGCACCCATGAACATGGTATTTCTGTGCACTTGTTCTGCACCCTGTCATGTACTGTGCACCACAGCTGACAGGTGTACAGCCCATTGCTGAATGTGTACTACTGTGTCGGTTAGGTCAGTTTTAATGCTCACAGCCCCTATGTTTTCCAGCAACACATACCTGGTATGATATGTGGACAGATGTCATTTGTGAATGCCTGATGTCTGATGCACAGCTCTCAACATCAGCTGACCATGTATGACCAATCCAGAACTCTTACACTGACAACCATCAGAGCATACCATGGCTATGGGGGGTGTACACACCTTTACTGATATGATGCATCCATCCTTGATCTGCCATGGGACCACATCACCACATATCTTAGCAGTACATGAGCCTGATATGTGACATATGTCCTGTACTTTCACATGCAGTGTCTATGGAATGTGTTAGGTGTGTGGATGCTGACTGTGATGCATACACACCGTGTGGGCATATGTGTGCACACCCTTATCATGACGGTTTGTCACACGTCTTGTGTATACTACAGCACTTACTACTCCTGACAGGGGTATACCAGCATGGGCCATCTGCATTTGCCAGTGTATGTTCAGTCTGCCCTACACATGTCCCCCCTATTCTGCATGATTGCAAGGTCTATTCATCTGCACATCCCTTGGCATTCATACACTGCTGCCACTATTGCTGTTGGGGTAGGGTTATGGCTGCCACAGGTTCTGAACCTGGCTATGTACAGATACAGCCATTCTTAGCATCCTTAGTATCCCTGCTGCGGTGTACTGGTGTGTCATGCTGACACCCCCCCCCCTCCGTCAGCATCTTTGCAGATGCATGACGAGTAAGACTTACACATGTGTGTCACATTGCAGTGTCCTATGCACTGAACACCACATGTTTCAGCCTAGTCCCAGCTGATAATGTGGACCACTGTAATGCCTTATGCCATAGTGTATCTCTGCAGCAGTTGCCATTGTCCTACAGGTATATACACTGGTGTTGCACTGTATATGGGTATTGTTCCAAACTACCTACTGTAGACCATGTCTCCCACCATTATGTTACTCCCTGTGGACACATTCTGCAATGACAGGATGTTAGTTATCATGCAGGTGTCTGACATACCCTTCCAATACCCCATCATGGTCACCCTTGTGATGCCGTGCATTTTACAGCAACAATACGTGCACATGTACAGCATGCTTTCTGGGTAGGTGTGTTAGATGTGTGCATGGCATATACCATAGCCATTAAATGCCTGGTGTATTGGCAAGCATCTACATAAACCATACTCACCAGCTACAGGCTGCTGTCTTGGTGGTATACAGGAGGGACCTACTTGAGAGGGTGAAAGATGCATAGTCAGTGGCCACAACTGTGGCAGTGCTAGAGCATGGGTGCAGTATTACAATACAACAACAGTACATTTCCACAATACTACCACATATGGATGTCTGTTTATCACTACTATGCAACAACAAAATATATCTTTGACATGTCAGATATGCATGATCTACCTGTATCGATGCGGATGTATACACAACAGTGGTCTATGGATGTGCCCTGTGGCCTTACCTGTATGCTCCTTGGCCGGTGTGTGGGTGGCACCCACCTCTACAAAGGTGTCTGGTAGTTGGTGTGTGTCCGGATGGGCAGGTGCCATGGGGCTGGCCAGGAGCTCCTCCACATGCGTCAGAGGGGGATGGATGGCATGGTCCCCCCTGTGGCAAGGTGATTCCCCTGGACTGCATCAGCATGCCGATGGGCATTGCGAATCAGGTCAGAACAATGATGCCGCACCTGCTTATAACTGCAGTTGTGCAGTCTGACATCATTGACCCTGTGGAGTAGGTTATACCACAGGGCGGTCCACTCCAGGTCTATATTAGAACACTGAAGTTTCAAAACTTCGAATGTTCGAATATCGACCCCTATTCAGCAAAAGCTAAAAATATCAAAGCAACAGAAAACTGAATTTTTTCCTAGAAAAAGAATTCGGTTGACTGTTTCTGTTGCTTTGGTATTTTCAGTGCTGTGGTGGAAAGTTATGGGTCGGGTTCAGGTAAGTGTGCGATTGAGTGTGGGTTAGGTTAGTTAGGGTTAGGGTGCGGGTTAGGTATGTGTGCGATTGTGTGGACGTGAGGGTTAGGGCAGTTTAGGTGAGTTAGGGTTAAGGCGCGGGTTAGGTATGTGTGCGATTGTGTGGACGTGAGGGTTAGTGCGGGTTAGGTGAGTTATGGTTAGGGCACAGGTCAGGTAAGTGTGTGATTGTGTGGACATGATGGTTAGGGCAGGGTAGGTGAGTTAGGGTTAGGGCGCGGGTGAGGTGAGTGTGCAATAGTGACGGACCTTAGGGTTAGCGTTTGGTTAAGGTAAGTGGATAGTTAGTGGTGTGTGTATAGTTTAGTGTAGGGATAGGTGTAAGATTTTAGGTGTATATGTGTGGATTTCTGTTTGTTTGGTGTGCCTGTGTTGTGTGCATGTGTTTTGGAACAGCAATTTTTTTCCCTAGGAAAAAATTTGCTGTTCTATATGTTCGATATTTTCAGCTTTTGCTGAATAGGGGTCGATATTAGATCATTCGAAGTTTTGAAACTTCGATGTTCTAATATAGACCCTCCACTCCTGCTGATCATGGGCAGCCCGGCCGAACAGGACAGGGTAGTGCTGGTTTAAATAGGTTAGCACTACTTCATTTTCAGCAGCTGAATAAGATGATAACCATGCATGTGACATCTTACCTGAAAGACATAAAGATGGAAACAGGTATGAACAACTCATACAAAAAGGTTACCACAGTTTATAATACACATCTCTGTCACCCCCCCCCCCACCACCATATCAGTGATAACAAACTGTACACACAACTCATTAGGTATGGCTACAGCTTACCAACCAGTGGGAAAGATATTGAATTGTACCATACTTTGTGCTATGTGTTTGTAACCATGTTCCCTGTGTGGACACTATCATTGTTAGCCTGTTACAGACTATTCACCTGCGTGCCATTGTCAGAGCCACTATGGTTCCATATATGCCTGTGGTATGGCTGCTTTGTGATTGCTGCACATCTGGCATTCTGTGTTATCGGGGATATCTATGCATGCTGTTAGACATTTTCCGGGATTGTGTAGACTATTACTACCAACATATGTTCTATAACAGTGACACAATAGCATGTGTATGTACTATTGCCCAGCAGAACCACCTCTCCTCACCCATCTGCCCATGTTACCCAGCCACATCACATGTGTGTCCCACCATGGGACCTCCTCATGTACTGGTCCAGCCATACCATCAGGTGGAACCAACCCAGGGGATGTTGTCCCCCCCTGGGGCACACACAGACATGTTTCTGTTTCCTGAGGGCAGGTCATGGGTCTGTTCCATAATGGGCTCCACAGACACATGTGGGATGTGCTACATCACTCTGAGGCACCCAGTACATATTCACAGGGCCGATATGCTCCTCCTGTTCAGCCTCCAGGCCAGGAACCTTCAGGACATGGACTGCTGTTGTGACTAGCAGTGGGTGGGAGGCTTGTTCCCATTGTGTTCATATTGGGGCCCATGGGGCATCCACATCACAGACCACACACACCATCCAGGGTGTTTGCCCACCACATGTGTCACATACCACCCCTATAGACTGTCTTCTATATCTACCAACCCTGACCACCTCCACAACTATACCTGCCATCCCTCCCTGTATTCCCATTCCATACTTCACAGACAAGGGAAATGTTGTCCCAACAAGAGGCTCACATGTGACATACCCATCCATGTTGCACACATTGACAGCTGTAGATATCTGTGTGTATTGCTATGTGTGCTGTTTCCTCACACATAGCATGCAGCACTGTGGTAGTAATATAGGGGACATGTATTTACATACATACATATATGTCTGTTTGTGTGTATGTATATATGTAGACATGTGCATATAGGTATATATCTATATATGTGTGTAGATATATGTGATGTATATATGTGTTCATATATATGTCTACACATGGGTATCTCTATATATGTGGACATACATGTATATATATATATATATATATATATATATATATATATATATATATATATATATATATAAATATATATATATGTGTGTGTGTGTGTGTGTGTGTATATATGTAAATATATATATATATATATATATATATATATATATATATATATATATATATATATATATATATATATATATATGTATATCTATATATATAGGTTTGCCAATTTCAAAGTTGCTGGTTTTATTGCTGTTTATCTCCATCTCCCAAATTCAGTCTTTGCTTCATATATATATATATATATATATATATATATATATATATATATATATATATATATATATATATATATATATATATATTATATATATATATATATATATATAATATATATATATATCTATATATATATATATATATATATATATATATATATATATATATATATATATATATATGTACACATATGCATACCTATATGTGGGGTACATTCAGATTTTAGGTCCACAATCTCATACCACCTTCCTGCTCAGCTGCACTGTTCTGCCTTGCTACAACACAGACAGGTGCAACATATGGACACAGCCTGACATTAGGGGGGTATATGTAGGGCCATATTGCAGGTAACCCTATTACACACCTATGGCATTCCTGCATGCTACAATACAGATTAACCTGAGTATCCTGCAAGGGGTGGGCTGTGGATCCCACGTGTCCATCATAATGGCATTACTTCCACCACCAGCTATTGGCCATGTAACATACATACTTCCCATTACACAACACATACTATGATGGCTTACATCTTATCAGTCTGCACGGTTGAGGGGTATAGCCCAATACCCACAGGGATGGACTCTATTGTCCTTCGCAGTTGTTCAGCTGAACATCATTACAACAACAGCTGAAGCCACATATAAAGCATTCCACATCATCTAGCTCATTATTATGGACTAAGTACTATGATTAATTACATACGTATATACTTCACATACCTGTTCTGGAACTGCAGACTCTTCTAGATTGTTTGGTATTTCTTTTTTTTTTTTTCTTATATGCGCACTCTTTCTTTCTCAGTCTCTCTCCAGTAAATGGAATGAGCTGCTTTGCATAGATTGCAGCATGGAATTTGTAGATGATGCACATGATCAGGTGATGGCCTCTGCACCAGTCAGTGTCCTCCACTTGCTACCTGCATGCAGCATGCTGTGTAGTACTTCCAATTACCACTGTTATGGCAACCAACTACTATAAATCCCTACATCATGTGGGCGTGGTCCCTTTACCTTTCCTGTATGATGGACATCCTTCCTGTGTGTGGGCATCAGTGTTACAGACAGCAGGTAGCAATAACTCTTACAGGAGAACCTGCACACTCAGGACACCTACATATTTGTAGGAGGTTCCATAACTATAGACAGAGTGTGAGTAGAGTTGTTGTATGCATTGTATAGCACTGGTGTTACAGGGTTTGTGTGTTCATACTAGTTTAACTTGGAATGTAGTCTGTCTGCATAGCTCTCAACTGTGGGCCTATCCTCTTGATGGCCAGAGATGTGCCTATTATGTTTTGTCTGTCCGCCACACAGGTATTGTGTCAGATATATCACTGGCAGTGTATGTGTTGAGTGCTATCAGTACGTGGCTATATCCATTTCTGTTTCTAACTTTATATTCCTGACTAAGGGTATGTTGCAGACTATCCTGTAACACCAGCAACTTGCTTAGTGCACATATGGGCCTGTGTTACAGCCTCTGTCCTCCACCTACATACCAGGCTTTGCACATATGACATGCTCTCAGGGGTTGTTCTGTACTGGGCTGTGAGTATGTCATGCTGCCATTCCTGCCATCAGTCCACTGCTGTTGTGTCCCCGACACATACTGTGGGTTTTGGGGCCATATATGTGTGGGCTTCACTTATGCAATACATGTATGCCCTTATGCACTCCAGAGGCCAGTGTATGTAACAGTGGTATATGGCCCTGTATTATTGAGACTAAGGGGGATGCACCATAAGTAACCTAGGCTGTTGCAACATTTGGGAGTATCAGGAGTAAGCTGCCTTAAGGTATCTGGATGTACATTACCATACAATTCACCTTGGGTAAATGCAGGCCTACTGCCTCCTGCCATACAGACTGTTCTGTTTGCCAGTGTGATTGTGATAGTGTCATTTATGCTTTGTTATGTAACAGTTACATCCCATTGTGTCAACTGAGGTCTTTACCCACTAGGGATTGTGTACAGAGTGTAGATATAGGCTGCTGAACTATACATCTGCATTACCTACTGTTGATTGTTTGGTATCCTGTGGCCCAGTCTGTCTTTACTATTGTACTACGTGAAGGCCTCAGCCTGGACAGCAACATATTTCAACCTTTCCAGACTACTATATTAGTATAACTGTTTCACAGTTGCATTACTCTGTTTATATGGATGTCAGTGTCTTAACAGTTATATGACATGGCATATACAACTGTAATAGTACACCAATAAAGCTTTCCCATGTATGCAAACCTGTGTGTGGTGTTATATCCATTGACTTCTCTGTGGGTACATGTTGCAGGCAATGATTGTCATTTGTATGGGTGGTTCATACAGTGTCCAGTTGGTAAGGTGGTAACTGTAGGCATAGTGGCTGTTCCATATTGTGTGCACCTTCTACATATGTATCTTCCTGTACATATCTCTGCATGTCTATGTGTAGTTACACATATATCTATATGTATATCTGTATCTGCATATATGTGTCTGTGTATATGTATCCTAGGGATGTTGATTGCTTCCACATTTTACATTCTTTATGGGAACCAGACTGTACTGCATGATATGTTACTAATACCGACCTGACATCATACAGGTGGGATGCAGTACTATTAACATCTTG
The DNA here is from genome assembly GCF_019279795.1 of Protopterus annectens. NCBI lineage: Eukaryota > Metazoa > Chordata > Ceratodontiformes > Protopteridae > Protopterus > Protopterus annectens. The sequence continues at coordinate 1,616,498,946 of NC_056739.1, read as the reverse complement.
TCCCCATGTCGTTTCAAGTCCTGGTTATGTGCTCTGCAACAGTTGGTAGTGTATTCCAAGGCAGATGTGTTTGGCTGTGGAGGGGGGGATACCTATTCATACAAGATGTATGTTGTTCGGGGCCTCTCAACCCCATTAACGGTGCATGTGGACATATATGTTTTTGTTATGTTCCCATTTTTATCTACAGATGTATGTCTGTATATACCTATATAGACATATATATCTGCTTACATATATATAAATTGCTGTATGTATATATATATATATATATATATATATATATATATATATATATATATATATATATATGCATATAGTTGTAGACATATATATCTATAGATGTATGCATATGTATGTATATTTGTAGATATATATATATATATATATATATATATATATATATATATATATATATATATATATATATATATATATATATATATATACATCTATACCTACATATATAGGTATGTTTATATATATATATATATATATATATACACACACACACACACACACACACACACACACACACACACACACACACACACACACACACACACACACACACACACACACAAACACACATACATCTACATGTTGAAATACACTCCCTGTACTGTTAAATGACTGGGCTGGATGATATGTTTGTGAAAACATCAGGGTTATGTATATCTGACATGGCTTAGTGATAAATCACGTTGGCTATGAAGTGCAAGGTCCTGGGTTTGAGCCTTGCAGATTCTGTTTATTTTGTTGCTGGGCAGAACAAGGGCCATTGGCTACAGAGTGATTAAGGCTCTTTTAAGCAGTTGTAAGCAGGTTTGCACGGATTTGCACGGAAATAAGGAATGCTAACGTTCAGTTACAGTTTCTTATACTCAGTTAGCTTTTCAGTTGCTTATCCTGAGTAGGCATTGCTTACCGCCGTGCAAACTGGGTTAAACCCGCTTACTGCTGCTTAAAAGATCTTACTCCCACTTACCCCCATGCTAATTTCTTTAAAAGAAAAGAAAAAAGGGTTGATAGGAAAGTGGTGAAAAAGGAGCACAAAGAGGAAAAGACAGTAGGGAAAATAGCTAGGGATGTGCAGGATGGGTGTAGGGAAGGTCCATAGCTGCCCATTTCTTCTACAGCTGCAGCTGTGCATATACACTGAATTTGGAGGAAGATTTGGACACTCAAACCCCTGAGAGAGGGATGGATAAGGACAACAATAATATGTTGTGATGCCAATTAGACAAGATTACATGTGTCCAGTGGACACGTGTGTGAAATGGACAGCTATGTATGGGGCGATATTTTTTTTTTGGGAACAGATTGCCCTTTTTTTTTTTTTTTTTGCAGGTGAGAGTGGGATGTTGGGGAGGGGTAGTAGATATATTTGGGGAGGTAGGTTGGGTAGGTTAACAGACAAGACAAACAAGACACATACAGGGGCGGTAGATGACACATGGGGGGTAGACATCTTGATGGGGAGGGATGTTGGGAAATCAGAAGCCCATGAGCCTCCTAGTAGAAACAGTGGGACTGAGATCCCCACCCATGGGCAGTCACCATTGCACCTTCACAACCCCAAAGGTGGCTGTGCTGGGGGCTGAGTTGCAGAGCCAGGCTGACCCTCTAGTTGTAACACACGGCCCTCGAGCTGGCATAGCATATCTCCAACCTCCCTGCGGAGCTCGCTACACACCATGATCCAGACCTGGCAATGGGTGACAGGTTTCTGTCCATGCCCACTCCTGCGGGGACGAGCCCCATCCCCTGAGGCGGTTCCACCCGAAGGTGGTGCAGGACCAATGGATGAGTAGGTCCTCGGTTGGGCCCCAGACATGCTGGTGCCCAGTGCCATGGCCAGCTGAGGTGGGACAGGTGGGTCCGCTGGGACCAGCCTTCCCAAACATGCTATGGTGTTTAAATTTTATCATCATATGTGGGCTAGTAATAGTCAACACATTCCAGGGTTAGGTATAACAGCATGCATAGATATTGCCATTAACCCAGACACCAGATACGGAACAGCTGCATAGCAAATGGAACACATGCATATACGGGACCTCAGTGGTAATAACAACAGCATACAGGTACATTGATGGCACCATGCCACCAGTGTTGGAGTATTTCAATATGACACATGCATGGAAACAGATTTAAATAAATATCAACCAATAGGACATAATCAGAACAGTGAAGTCATTACATACCAGTTGAGGTGGATATGTAGTTTATTGTTGGAGATATGGTTGGGGGGAGATGTCAATTAACTACTAGTATATTCCTGTAGTCCACAGTGCTGCTATCTGTACCTTAAAAGTATTACTACACTACCTTATAGCCTTAGTTTGGACAGTGATATGGCTGTCATCATCTTTATACATGAATTGGTTTTACCTGCAGTATACACTCTTACCTGGTATACCTGTGGAGGAAATGTTTGTTAACACTAGTTAACTGCTTCTATACATACTCCCAGATTTTGGGTTGATGTTGTACACATAGCTGTCCATCTCTTTTTGCACAGACTCTGGCCATGTCTTGTCCACGTGCAGGTGAACCGGGACATATCTAGACTATTGCCCTCTTCAACCTTTAGTGACTTACCACACTCTTATACCGTCTTTCCTACACAGTTATATTATGTGGCACAGTGTGGGTGACAGTGATCAGTGATACCTTATTATTCATAGCAACTGCAACACTCACAATTCCATACAATACCAGAGTAAACAGTGCCAGTACAGTGTAGCAAGGTTTCTATTTCTCAGCACAGTGTTTGTATCCGACATGCTTCTGAGAGCAATATTTATTAGCACTACCTGAATGTTGCCACACAAAGTACCAGATTAAACATTAGTATTATGCGCATACATCTCACTCTGTTACGGTGCACACTCTGGTCACAGTTTGACAACATGGAGGTGTCGATATGAAAGTAATAAGCCGAGTATGTCCTAGCAGTTTCAGGAGTTGCTAGAGTGACAGGTTTGTTCTCATAGATGTGTGGCAATAAGTTGTATTTCCTGTTTGCTGCCTAAAAACCTGGGATCATCCCATAGACTTTCCACTGGGACAGGGTGACAGGCAGCAGATATGGCCAAATATACTGGACATTCTGGTCTTAGCTGTACAGTTGTGGAGTATGATTCTATATGCAGCCTACTTCCACTCCCAGGATTCAGACCATGGCTGTGTGTGCTACAACTTAAACACTGTCCATCAGAGTTGCGTGTGCTATATAGATATTGCTGTATATCTCCTATCTGCTTTCTGTCTTATAATTCTCCTGTGGTTTTGCATTCTGACCTTGTATTACAACACTCTTATACAGGATTTCCTAGACAGTTATATTTTGTAGGACAGTGTGGGCAACAGTGATGAGTAATACCTTATTATTCAGAGCAACTGCATAAGTCACAATGCCATACAATACCAAAGTAAACAGTACCAGTACAGGGTATTATTCTTGTATTTCTGGGCACAGTGTTGGTATCTGACAGACCTGTATGACAAATGTTTGTTAGCACTACCTGAATGTTGCCATACACAGTACCAGATTTCACATTACTATTATGCACATACATCTCACACTGTTACTGTGCACACTCTTGCCACAGCTTGACAACATGGGGGTGTAAATGGGACATACATGGCTTCTTACTCTCATAAGGTTTTGGGGAGTTGCTAGTGTGCCAGCTTTGTTCTCATAGATGTGTGTCAATCAGTTGTTTTTCCTGTTTGATGCCTATACATCTGGGATCATCCCACTGATTTCCCAGGGGGACAGGTTGACAGGCAGCAGATATGGGCCACGTTAATGAACATTCTGGCCATATCTGTACAGGTGAGGGGTATGATTCTGTGTGCAGACTACTACCACTGCCAGGATTCGAGCCATGGCTGTGTGTGCTAAAAATAAGACATTTCACATCTCAGTTGCATGTGCTATTCAGATTTTCTTGTCTGCCTTTTCACTGTTTCTATGTGTCTCTCAGTTGTACTAAATGGCCTCTGGGGATTACACCAGTCATATACAGGCATTCCTACACATTCTATTTATGGTGCAGAGTGTGGGTAACAGTGCTTAATATAACAGTACTATTACGTGATTGCAAATCTACATTACCATATGATACCAGAGTATACACATGCAGTCCAGCAGTTAGACCTTTATTGTCAGGCTATTGGGCTTTTATTTACATACAAGCTATATGAGACTCTTCCTGCCATATTCACCAGTATATGCAGTACTTGCCTTAAACAATACAGGTTTTATACAAGCAATTAATTTACTAATACTTTTAGATTTATTTCCTATGACAGTACATGCAAGAGTATTACTGACCTGCCTCACATTGCAACCTCTCCAGTTGACTTCCGTGAGCCTCCTGGTTTGCGGCCCACTCACTTGCAGCCATGGAGGACATAAGAGGAATGTTTAGCCATACCTTTCCATGATATACATGATCTGGCAATTATTACACACATAGTGGAGTGATACACACAGCTGGGACAGCCCCTGCCATTCTAGCCTCTTGGATCTACTGCTCCAAGAGGTCCCCCTTATGCTGCTTCAGGTTGGTATAGTGATACCTGACCTGTTCACCAGTTTGGGGTATGCCAGTGGCACTGGTGAGGTCATGGGCGAGATGGTCCCACTTTTCCGCCCTATATTGGAAACCCTGGTACTGGCCCTGCAACATTCTCTACTCATCATCTTTGACAAGGAGTCCTGCCATGACTCTGGACTCCTGGATGCACCAGCACTGCGTCCGGAAGTGCACACCTTCTCCCCTTTCTGCCATTGTGCCTGCAAGGGGAAGCTACAACCAGTTATGAGATGTATTCCCACCTGTTGGGTTTAAGTAGGGCCGATTTCCCACACTTTTCCATGATTTGCCAGTTTTGAAAAGGCTAGACTATGGGCAAACCTGCTTACCTAAGGTTGGCATTGTTTAAAGGGGTATACCACTGGGCACAATGAGTTAGCTGGCCTACACATTGCTTATACCTCCTAAGCTGGCCTGTGCACTGCTTAGTGTTGCTTACATTAGACTTTGCATTATATTTTCATTTTGGCATTGATTTCTTATTCATTACATCTGATATAACTGCCTGGTTTCCGTGATTCATGTGTACATACACTGTATGGGGTCCTTGTGTTTTATTGAGGATTTCAACACTCTATTACAATTACACCTCACATCTGGGCTTACTGCTGTACTCAAGTTCACATATTTATGTTATGTAGTGGGTTATGGAAAATATGGCTGTATACTGGTTCCTTTCACAGGTTCAGTTTGATTTTTACTATAGTGAGGACTTGTTTGGTGATACTTCATTTTTTTGTACTGCTGTGATGGCTTGTTGGTTAACTACTGTGACTGTAGTGTATAGGGTCCTGGGTTCAAGACCTGCAAGGCTGTTTATTTTGTTGCTGGGCAGAACAAGGGCCATTGAATAAAGCATGATTAAAGTACTTTTGAGCAGTTGTAAGCAGGTTTGTGCGGGTTTTTGAGGGGGGTAAGCAATGCTAATCTCTGGTTAAATATGCTTACAGAGAGTTAACTTCAATATTGCTTAACCTGTGTGCGCATTACTTAACCCACGTAAACAGGCTTAAACTCACTTACTAGTGCTTAAATATGCTTACTACTGCTTATTGGTGCTTACACTTGCTTACTATTGCTTACTCCTGCTTACAATTGCACTGATTTAGACAGTAATATCTAATGGTTCTTGGGAAGGTGGAGGATTTGGAAGCTGTATGGAGTTGTCATTCATTACACATTTTACCTTCCATTTGTATCCATGATTCCTGTGTACATATACTGTATGGGGCACATGTGCTTATTTGTGGACTTTGCAATGTTATGACACTGACACCTCACATGTGCATTTAATGCAGTACTCCAGTTCACAAATATATGTTAATTAGCAGGTTATGCAACTAAAATATTGGTCATAACGTGATTTGCCATGGGAAATGGAATGTGCTGCAGTGGGACTCGAACTACGAATGCCTACTCATAAGGCGAATGCTCTGCCCACTACACTATTTCTATGCTGCTTCATTTGCATATATCTTACTTGTTATCCTCTTCAGCCATTTAAGCTGCATTAACCATAGCTAAGTGATGTGCACACCTATGCACCTATGGTTAGCTTTAATTGGATTCATCATTAAAAAAAATAGGTTTGCTTATTTGATTTGTATTGACTATTGCTGTTGTACACATGGGGAAATCTCACCTACAAGGCAATCTCAGACACTGCTCTACTAGAGATGCTCCAAATCCTTAAGTCTAACTCCTCGCACATTACCCTCTCGAAAGGCTTGAATCTTATATGACATCAACAAAACCTGTGGAGTGACAGGTTTGTCTCCCAGAGGCTGCCCTGTCTCTGGAATAGACTTCCCGTACATGTCAGAGTACCACGCTCACCTTCTTCAAATGCAACCTTGATGAGGTGATGGGAAACCACAAATTTGTCCAGGGTTCCACCTGTGTCCCTCATTGACAAGGGCAACAGGTGCTGACTGAGGTTTCTTTTCAGGGATAAACTCTTGGCTAGGCTTGTAAGGGCCCCAGGGCCATTAGCCTAGTAACCTCCTATAAGCCTATGATCCTATATGTTAACAGTTAAGTTGGAGTATACTGTACCCTAATCCAGCTGTATCCATCAAATTATGTCACACCTTGTCACTTACTACCAGTCACTTACATCAACAGAGGCAAGAAATAAAATTTAAACATTTTGTTGATTAAGTGAATTAACATTGCAACTATACTATCATACAGCACAAATGTTAAGGGCATGCTGTCACAACTTCTTACATTAACAACATATTGATATAAGTAGTACATTCCTATACATAGCAAGTAACAACTGAAAGACATGCCCACTTGTTGGACTGCTCATAGCTGTGATGCCCATGCACTGGCCCAGTAATCAAAGAGCCTCATTCCTCACCACTAGCACCAGTGAGGGGCATCCACATTAGGAGGATAACAATTACACACACAGTAAAGTACAATTTCCATTAAGAGCACACAGAGATCACAGTCAGTCTGGGGCTGGTTGCTCCCTTTCACTCCAGATCCCCAATAAGACTCCCCACTGGCACAGCTATAGAGTGGAGTCCTTAGCCAGGGTTCCAAGCCAAGTCCTCCTAGCACTCCCTCTGTCCAACCAGGGCTTGTGTCCTTGCCCAGGTAGCTGACACACACACACACACACACACACACACACACACACACACACACACACACACACACACACACACACACACACACACGCACACTTTGAGATATGATTTATATACAAGCACACAGACACTCCTGGGGAAGGCTGGCACAGGTTCACTAGCTATGCCCCTTCTGCCCAGTCTATAAGGTAGTAATCCACTGCCACCAGAACCCCTACTTATCAGCTAGTATAAGGCCCTTCCCAAAGAGTGACCAATTCCCCTGTGTAATATCACTGTTATCCAAATAGTAAGTGTGACCAAACATTTAAGGCTATTCTAGAGTGGCTTAGTACAGTATCACCAAATACATGCAAGTACTCTTAAGAGCTTAAATTATCTGTACACAAAACAGCCACAGTTGAAATGTTTAAAAATATTTAATAATAAATAAAAACACAGGACAATGCTTATTACTTCAATACAATGACATTGCAGAGGTTAGAAATCACAGGAAATACTTTAAAACAATATTGTAGGATAGTATGGCATAAATATAGAAAACAGCTAGTCTAATCTGGCTATATTCCTATCTATCTCTAAGAGAAATCACTGTTCTAAATACTACTTGCATACAGAGCAAGCAAGTGCTGGTGAGTGGATGTTCTTACTAGATCCAAGCCAAGATACAAAATGCTATGCTTTCTTTCAGAGATAGCCCTTAAAAATTGACAATACACCTTACTGCAGAGTAATATCACACTACATCATTCTTGTCACCCCTGCTGATGTTTTCTTAGGCTCACTGAACTTAAAAATTAACATTTCTACAGCTGTTAGAAAGTCACAGCAATAAAAGACACTTTGCACATGAAACCAAGTAATTTTCTTTGTCATAAAACAATAGAAAGAGACTCTTAGCCCAGACACCCTGTCTCCGAGCTTGAGATCAAACACAGTTATACAATTCTTTACTTAACAGCTTTCTTCCAGCAGGGTGCACTGTGGTTACATTTTTGAAGCTCAGTACAACACATAGTTTAATCATAACATACAGTTCTCTTTGCATTTGTAACACAGGCCTGTGGATTATATTAATATTTACAAATGACATAGAATTGTTTACAGAATTCTGTCTAGTTAGGATGGCAGCCTTTCAGTTTATCACATTTCTTCCTCCCTGAGAACTCAAGCTAGTTTTTCAAGTATCCCTTGAGAAACATTGCTTGAGAGGGTTGAGTCTAACTGGGTGTACCTTACCCCATTCTCGGTCTTGAGAGCCCATCTTTGTTGGCGTTGCTAATAACACTGTGGTGCTGCACTGACATATCATATGCTTGCAACCCTAGGCTCCACCTTAGTAACTTGACATTTTGCTGGCTGGCTCAATGTAACCATGTTAGGGGATTGTGATCTGTAACTACAGTGAATTTCCTTCCATACAGATAAGGCTGAAGTTTCTATAATACTCTCACTATGGCTATACATTAATTTTCTACAGCTGCATAGCATTCCTCCCTGGGTTGGAGCCTATGACTGAGATAAACCACTGGGTGTTCTTCTCTATCTGAATAAATCTGGCTAAGTACAGCCCCCACCTGATGGTTCAAAGCATCCACCTGGGCAACAAATCCTTTGCTGTGGCAAACACAAGGGGTCATCCCAAAGCTTCTTTAAGCTTTTGGAATGCCTGCTCATATGCTGGGGTCACACTAACTTATCTGGTCTGTTTTTCCTTGTCAGGTCTTTGAGGGGAGCAGCTATGGTACTATAACTTGGGACATACTTTCTGTAGTACCCTGCTGTCCCTAAGAATGTCCTCACCTGTTTTCTGGTAACAGGTGCAGGCCATACCTGAGTGGCTTCCATTTTGGCAGGTTCTGGCCTAATTATATCACTGTCCTTTCTATGTCACACGTAGGATACCTCTGCCATACACACCTGACATTTTCTGGGCTTAATGGTCAACCCTGCCCTCTGTAGTCTGGCCAGCACCCCCCTGACATGCTAAAGGTGCTCTTGCCAGGAATGGCTGTAGATGGCAATATCATCTAGGTAAGCCAGGGCAAACCCTCCTGCTCCTGTAAGAATATGATCTACCAGCATTTTTCATACCAAAGGGCATCTTTGTGAAGACATACAAATCAAAAAGAGTCACAAAGGCTGACCTCTCTCTAGCACTGGGAGTCAAGGACACTTGCCCGTAGCCCTTGGTAAGATCAATGGTGGTAAGAATCTTAGCCCCACCCAGCTGCTCTAGGGCCTCATCTGTCCTAAGCATGGGGTAAGCATCTGACTCTGTGTGATGATTTAATTTCCTGTACTCCACACAGAACCTGATGTTGCCATCCTTCTTTGGCAGCAGCACCACTGGGGAGGCCCAGGGACTTTTGGACTCTTGAATTACCCCTAGTTCCAAAATTTCCTGTATCTTCTCCCTCAGAGTCTGTTTGACTCTCTCAGGCACCCTATATGGGGCCTGCCTAATAGACATTTGAGGCCCTGTATCCACCTGGTGCTGCACTGGTTTCCCAGTGACCATGTCCCCAAACTACTGTAACACTGCTGGGATTTCTCAAATCTGGGTAGGAGATAGCTGCCGGGACATTGCTACCCCTCCCACTGAGATGTCAGTCCGAGCATCACTGAGATCAGTCACGAGATCTCCCTCAGACTCCTCATACAATCCACTGCAAATACTCAGCACAAGAGCCTCCCTATCATGGTAAGGTGTCATCATGTTAACATGGTACAATTTGTGCCCCTGCCTCCTGCTTAGCAGTTCCGCCATCTAGTTAACATCACTGACCTTCCTTACCACCTTATAGGGTCCCTCACAGGCTGCTTGCAGCTTGTTGTGCCTAATAGGAATGAGAACCATTACCTGCTGCCCTACAGCATACTCTCTAGCTCAAGCATTCCTGTCATATCAGACCTTATTCTGCTGTTGGGCTTCTGCCAGGTTCTCTTGGGCCAAGCCCATGAGTTCACTGAGCCTTGTCCTGAAGTTTAGGACATATTCCACAACACACTCCTTGTGAGATTCACACTCACTTTCCCACTCATCTCAAATTAAATCTAAAGGTGCTCTCACCCTATGCCCATAAAGCAACTCAAAGGGTGAAATACCTGTGGATTCCTGGGGAACCTCTCTGTAAGCAAACAACAAATGGGGCAAATATTTCTCTCACTCTCTCTTAAACTGGTCTGCAAATGCCTGTAGCATGGACTTGAGTATAGAGTCTAACCATTGATAATACCATTAGTCTGGGGATGGTAGGGGGTGGTCTTCAGGTGCTTCACCCCACAGTACTTCCACAAACAAGCCAGCAGGTCTGACATGAAATTGGCACCTCTGTCAGTCAGTATTTATTTTGAGAAGCCTACCTTGCTGAAAATCTCTAACAAAGCATTTGCCACCTTTTCCACCTCAATGCAGGACAAAGCCACTGCCTCAGTGTATCTTGTAGCATACTCTACTACCACTAGGATATACTTTTTCCCTGTGAAACTTGGGGTACTCAGAGGCCCTACAACATCCATAGCTCCCTTCTGAAATGGCTCCTCAATCACAGGCAAAGGCATCAAAGGAGCTTTCACCTTGTCTCCTACCTTGCCTAGCTTTTAGCACTGCTCACAGGTCCTGCAGTACCCTGTTACATCTCTGGAAATTCCAGGTCAATAAAAGTTCTGCATAATAAGTCATTTTGTATGTTTTATGCCCATATGACCTGCAAAGGAAATATCATGGTCTATGGCTAGAAGTGTCAGATGGTAGACTCTATGTACTACCAACTGCTGTATCCTCTCACCTTCTAGCCTTCCCTCAGGGGTCCACTCTCTATACAGTAACCCTTTGTCCCAGTATACAGATTCCCCCTTCCCTAAAGAATCAAGTGCCTCACTAGCTACCTGCTCAGGCCTTGTAATTTAGGATCTGAGAGCTGAGCCTATCTCAGCTCTCTCTTTGTAACCCTTCCAAGCTCCCCTTCCACAGGAAGTCTGGCATCATCTGACAGCAGAGCCTCACTGTCAGCCTGGGTTCTACTACTCACCTCTGCCCTTACAGTCACTCTGTCCAATGGACCGTCATTACCCACAAGCAGCTGTGGCTCACCTTCAGTCTCACTGCTACATGGTAGCCCCCTCCCTGAAGTAACCACCTCATCAGTCCAGGCGGCAAGTATGCAGTCTGACTGGGTCTCCCCCAGGGTATCAGACCCACATGCTACATGGCCCCACTGTATTCAAAACATTTAACCCTAGGTCCTGGATGTGTACCTGGGCTAGTGGCTTACCCTCCTATTGGCATACTCTGTTGGGGCAGTCTGGGCTGCCCATCATGGGTTCCCTTAGACCCATGAGCACTACTAGGGGTTTGTTTCCTATGCAGGGATCCCATGATTGCTAGGTATAGGTCTCCTTTCTTCCCCAACTCATCTGAAATAGAGCATTGTCTATCAGCTAACCAGATCATCATGTCTTCAGGCAAAGTGCTAAGGCCTTGTTCCCTCACCCAAAGGTCTGCTAGCCCTTCAAAAGTGGTGACATGACATCCACTCACCCACCTATGAAAATAAGTGCTTAGTTTAGCAACATATTCACACACTTTGATTGTCTTGCATCTATACTCACAAAACTTTTTCCTAAAAGCTTCAGGTGTTAGCTTAAAAAATTCTAACAAACAATTCTTTACAGTGTTATAATTTAAAAAATCATGATCAGATATCTTGGACAATACAGTTACAGATTTACCAAGGAGTAAGGAGGTCAGGAACCATACCCAGAGCCGTTGATCAACATCATACTGTTTACATACCCCATCAAACATATGTATGAAACTATCAAAATGATCTCCTCTGTAAACTGTGGAAGAAATGTACTGACCCTTGTTGCTTCAGGGGTTCAGTTACTTCCTTCCCCATTACCTCCATGACTCTGGTGAAGAGTCAACATCTCCTTTTCTTGTTGCTTCTGCCTCTCCTTTTCCTCTGCTTCCAGGCATAACAGTTTCTCATTCCCCTCAGCCTGCAGATGTTTCAGTCTCTCTGCTGCTTCTGTTTCGAAATGCCTGGCTTTCAACTCAAATCTCTTTAGCTCCAGATAGATTTTTAAGTCCTCTGTAGAAAGGTTGAGCTGTGCATTCTCTGAGTGTTGTACATCTCCATGGTCAGTCTGATCATTCTCCTGGTTGCTATTTTCTGATGCAGCTGTGACCAAAGCTGCAATCTTGTCTGCTTTAGTCAGGTTTCCATGCACCAGTCTTTTAGCCTGGCACATCTCAGCCAACTGACCCCTTGTCAGCTAGCCATACTCCTCCGCTGATATGCTTGCCTGCTCTCCCCTACTAACTAAGCTAACAAAAGAAATAAAACAATTGTGATCTGAACTCTGAATGTTCACTGTGTGGTTGATTTAGAGTACAAAATACCTTCAGTGATCACTGTATGCAAGCTACAGGAATTCACTAGCCACACCACTACAAGCCAATTAATATGTGATGTGGCTAACTCACCATTATCAACCAATTAATATCTGATGTGAATATCCCACCACTGCCAAACAATTAATATGTGATGCTCATACACTTGCCCAGTAATCAAGGAGCCTCAATCCTCACCACTAGCACCAGTGGGAAACGTCCACATTGGGAGGATAACAAGTACCCACACAATAAATTACAATTTCCTTTAAGAGCACACTGAGATCACAGTCAGTCTGGGGCTGCTTTCTCCCTTTCTCTCCAGATCACCAGTATGACTCCCCACTGGCACAGATATAGATTGGAGTCCTCAGCCAGGGTTCCAAGCCAAGCCCTCCCAGCGCTCCCACTGTCCAACCAGAGCTTTGTGTCCCTGCCCAGGTAGCTGACACACACAGACACTTTGCGATATGATTTATATACAAACACACAGACACTCCTAGGCAGAAGGGGCATAGCTAGTGAACCTGTGCCAGCCTTCCCCAGGAGTGTCTGTGTGTTTGTATATAAATCATATCTCAAAGTGTGTGTGTGTGTGTATGTGTGTGTGTGTGTGTGTGTGTGTTTCAGCTATCTGGGCAGGGACATGAGGCACTGGTTGAACAGAGGGAGTGCTGGGAGGACTTTACTTGGAACCCTGTCTAAGGACTCAACTCTATAGCTGTACCAGTGGGGAATCTTACTGGGGATTTGGAGAGAAAGGGAGAAACCAGCCCCAGAGTGACTGTAATCTCTATGTGCTCTTAAGGGAAATTGTACTTTACTGTGTGTGTACTTGTTATCCACCCAATGTGGACACCCCTCATTGTTGATAGTTGTGAGGATGGAGGCTCCTTGATTACTGGGCCAGTGCATGGGTGTCACAGCCATGAGCAGTCCAACAAGTGGACATTTCTTTCAGTTGTTACTCGTTATGTATAGGAATGCACTGATTATATCATTATGTTGTTAAATGTAAGAGGTTGTGACAGCATGCCGTTAACATTTGTGCTGTATGATACTATAGTTGCAATGTTGTTAATTTACTTAATTAACAAAATGTTTACATTTTATTTCTTGCCTCTATTGATGTAAGTGACTGGTAGTAAGTGACAAGGTGTGACATAGTTTGATGGATACAGCTGGATTAGGGTGCAGTATACTCTAACTTAACTGTTAACATATAGGATCATAGGATCATAGGAGGTTATTAGGCTAATGGCCCTGGGGTCCTTACAAGCCTAGCCAAGAGTTTATCCCCAAAAAAGAAACCTCAGTCAGCACCTGTTGTCCCTGTCAATGAGGGAGTCTGAAAAACATACATGGAAGTCTCTATGACTACATCAATGGACTCAGTAAACCACCCCAGACACCATTATCACGTCCATAGGTACTACCCCTGTATGGCTATGTGGGAGTGGCTCATATCCTCTTGTCTATCTTCTGTCCTGCACATAAATGTTTACATCAATACTGGCACTTCACAGGATGGCAGCAGGTGTAAATGACCTGGGTCGATCACCAAGCTGGTCTCAGAAGGAGAAAAAGATCTTTCTCAACCTGATGTAGGAATCATATCTGCAAAAGCTTGAATATACAGTAGCCAGTATGAAGAGAAAGAAGGTAGACATCTGGCAGGAGTTAGGTGACCACCTCTCCTCTCTGACAGGGACTCCCCACTCAGGTTAGCAGTGACTGCACACTGCATACCTCTCAACTGTACTGAATTCCTCTGTTAATACAAGTTTTGAGGGCAAAATACTGGGGTGCCACAAATTCCAGTGTGGCCCTTTTAAGTTCTGTATTTTTTTTTTTTTTTTTTTTACTCCTGGTGTCAAGTGCAGGGCATGTGTGATTATGTCAGCTTCTGCAGACCGGTCTGTGTGTGCTCAGCACATCTTTCTTCCCCAGCACAGCTCCTCCTCCAGCAGCAGCAGCTTTACTTATTTAATGGCTGTTACATTTGTTTTCCCTGGCTAGCTCCTCCTCCAGGTAAAATGTAAACCTAAAAGTCTTTTTACTTTAATGCAGGACAAACTGCAGTTTCTTTAACAGCAGGAGTGTACTACAGGTTACATTTGTTTTAGCAGCTTTAAGCAGGAGAAACCGTGTTTTATTTAATGGCAGGAGTATGCTACAAGTTATGTTTGTTTTCCCAACCTAAACACATTAAGCAAGAGAAAACTGTGTGCTTTCTGTTTATAATCTTTTGTGAGTGTGTGTATGCCCCAGTTAGTTATAACTGCTGGTTACAGTTACTCAGACTCAAACTACATTCTCTACCTATACCACCACCACCACTTGTGATTCAAGGAGTTACCTATAGTTCTCAAATGTCCAAAGTTTTATGGAATGTCAGTTTTATGGAATGTCTAGAATGTTTGGCTCATACTTTTAGTCTGTTCCTCTTAAAAGTTGTGGTTTTCTGGCAAATCAGTGAGAAGCACTGAATTCGCTAAATAATGATAGCCATTTACGGTTTAGTCTTCCTGTCTTTCAGGGAAAGCATGGTACCACAAAACATTTTATTCTAGCAACTTTTCTAAGATTATACAAGCAATGTTTAAAATGTGTCCCTGGTTTTGGGCTTTTGTCCCCCCCAATAAATTTTGGCTTTTTCCAGATTTCTTGTGCTGCATAGATCTTCAGGGCAAAGGACGTTTAGTGGTGCTTATGTCAGGTCTGCTTGTGTTGTTAGTAGGTAGAATACTTGCTTTTGATGCAGAAGGCTGTGGGTTCTGCAACAATATCTAGATGGATTGCTGATACTGTACTGCATTGTACTTTTAAAGGGGGTGGAATCGGTGGATGCTGCAGTCCTGAGAATGTCATCTTTCACTAAGTAACTAGTAACTATGAACCTGTTATCAGTTTGCCATCCATTCCCTATTGCAATATTACTACCTTATCATTTTTTAATGTAACACAGGCAATTTATTCCTCAAGGGCAACATGCACATTATTTGTAGATGAAACAATGCAATATTAAGTTGTTTGCTAGCAGCAACCTCTTCATTAGTTACAGATCTTACAGATCACTTTAATGTGGAATTATTTAGATGACTTTTACTTTTGTAGAGATCGTGCATATTTACTGATACTGGTGGACTGTAAAAGTTTGAGTAGACTTTTATGATGGAAATTTCTGAATTGGGCAGTTTTGTCATTATTGGTTCATGCATTTTGTTTCATTGCTTACTGGAAAAATGCTCAAAACAATAAATTTAAAATGTGCTCTAATAAGTGTGCTGTATTATACAAGGAATGTCATTTAATACAACCAGGAAAGTGTATCAAAGAACACATGTATGTTTCATGTGCAAGGGGCCTATGATTCGAAAACAGCTCAAAGGTATCTGTATACACCACTGACCAGATGCATTTTCTTTGAATGTGGGTTTCAGTGCTGTTTTAATGAATGTGAGTTTCAAGGGCAGAGAAGTTTTAATGCTAAGTCTGTTTTCATTGTGAGACTGTATTGCTCTGTTTAGCAGATGTCTGTTAGTGTTTGTGCTATAAAATGTAAAATCAAAATTTGAGATGAAATCCAAATAATCATCATAGAAGTAAAGCAGTGTGCACATTACAGTGTTTATGGTAAATAGGGTGAAATAGCCAAGCAATGGGACATTGGAATGGCTGCATGGGGGAGGACTGTGTATAGGAGGCCCCATTCAACCATGATTTTGTGAGGGAGGAAGGGTGGTAATTTCAAAGACAGCCCTGGGCTGCACAAACTCAAGCTACACCACTGATCAGTAGGCCATGGAGAATGACTTTTGGAGGTCCTAGCAAACTATAATATTCTTTTGCTAAGATTAGAATATTGCCTATCATTAAATGCCCTACTTTTACAAAATATCCACATACTGCAAATCACCAAAAACAAAATCATAAGGTTCATCATCTGCTCCCTTCTCAGTGAACATCATTGCTACACATTTAAAAAAAAAATACTACAGGGTCTGGGCTGGGGCCATATTTTGGTTGACCTTCAGTTTGCATTTGAAAGCTGGTATCCCACAATTCCATTGAAGTGGAAGGGGTTACATATTTTTTTATGCAATGTTTTTATGTTAATCAGTGTACAGATTTATACCTAATTTTTATGGGGCCTTTGTCCAGATTGTTGATGTTTCAGGTTGAGAGGTATGCTAAACAGGTATGATGACCTGCAGAGGAAGAGGGGGACCCAGCTGGCATTCAGGTATTGCAAGTTCAGGAGAGAAGGCTAGAATTTAATTTCCTTCTCTCTTTTTTTCTCTTTACTTTTATAAGATACTAAATATGTGAGGATAACCAAAATATGTTCTATGTATCCGCGCAGAAGTAATTTAAGTAAATGCAGTAGTGCAACTACACACACACACACACACACACACACACATATATATATATATATATATATATATATATATATATGTGTGTATACATGCAAACACACATATCTCTCTACCTGACTATGTATATTAATATCTCATCTAATAGTAAATGCTCAAAAGAACATTCAATAAAACTTTGATCTGAAAAAAAATGGAAAAAGATCAGAAGGAAAATAAAAGAACAGTATTTTTCAAAGGTGGAAGCCCCATGCATCACCCCCACTAGTTATATATGCCATCACAAAGCAAATTCCAAAACCTCGAGTGAACTGGCAGGCAGTAAAAGAGCTGAAAAGACCATTCACTCTTCTAAGCAAGTATACCAATTGCAACTTATTTTCTCTCTTCTCATATGTATATGTATTTTTAAAATATATGCATGTATTACTTGTATGTGTATGCATGCATACATACATACAGAGAGGTAGACCAAGATAATTTCTACATACACATACATATATGCATAAGCACAAACTTTGAAATTATAAGAAATGCATAAGGTTTTAGGAAATAAATGTACTTGAAAAATATGCCACTTATTATTTCTGGAATACTTGATGCATTTACTAGATAGTTGACAAAAGCTAGTCTCCACAACTTAAGCAGATAGGATGGGGAACCAACCAACAACTGAATGACCTGCACACAAGTTCTTGCAGGCTGAATTGTTTAAATAATTTCAGCACAAAGCAGGAATACTCTGTCTTACAGGTACTTTTGCAGTTATTAAGTGAGAAAAACACAGTTGATCTCTGCAAAGCACACTACAGATTACACAGCTAAAGTAAATTGCTTCCTGTTAAACTTGGCAGTCTATAAGAAAAGGTATGTTTGCTATTAAGATCAAGGAAACAGTATGTAATCATTACTCCACCCCAACAGAGAGTCTATAACCTTTTGCAGAGAGTCTGGAACCTTTCAAAGTATCAAATCACAGGATATTATTTCTGCCAGCAGCATTTTGTTGTAGAAAGCAAAATTAAGAACTAATAAAAGGAACTTAAAAAAATGGTGAATAATTAGATCAATTATTATCGGCAACACTTTACATTTAGTGCCCTTGCTAAACATATGAATGTAAGGAGTGATGGGCATAAGTTTACCTTTAGTGTTTTATAAGTTATACATGAATATCTTAGGATGGGGGATTTGATGAATGAAACCAAATGTATCGAATTGTGTTGGATTTTGAAACTTAGATCACATAAAGGGGCAGGGTTAAATGATTTTGTGTCCCTGAAACCCACATTAAAAGCTTGGAAGTTAAAGAGATGATATTTTATTATTTTTATTTTTGGGATTGTGTCTTTTAGAGATGATTTGGTTTTATGAATGAATACACTGATATGTCATGTGATTTTCTCACATCACGTCTGTTGCTACTATTGGCTGCTTTGTAATTAACTACGTAATTGACACTATTTATTGGTATGGTTTGCTTGCTGTTGATATGGTTTGTTGAAGCAATTTTAGATTGCGAAAGCACTCATCTTTTGTCATATTTATTTTACGAATAGTTTTTGTTTTTATGTTATTTATCTCAGTCTTGTTTCTGTGGACTATTGTCTTTGTTCTGCTTGAAGTAATGAACAAGTCACTTAACTACTAGATGGCCCTATAGAATATTCCTGTGCAAGAAGAAATCATATAAATGACCTGAATAACATATGCGGGAATAATGGGAACGGGCATCGTATTGTTAAGGCACACTGATAATGAGCCTCTTTGCATTTTACACTACCTGGCATTTGATCCCATAGAAACTCAATCCACTTCTACTGGATGGGGCCTTTATTGCCACATATGTGCACTCTATGGTTCCCAGTACTTCAGTGAGGCATGCAAGGTCATAAAAACTATACATATTGGTAACTTTCTACCCCGACATTTTGAGGAAACAAATATTCTCATCCCTATATGTCAAAAATTTATAGAGTAACATATTTAATATTCTACATGTCAATGCCTATGAAATACCAAACACATTCTTTGTCTGTCTCTGGTTGCTGCAGCCAGTATGCTAAGAGCTACTCATACCTTCATATTCACTCTATGGGAAATGGAGGACATACATACCTCAAGATCTTGATGGTGTCTCATACAAGTTGATCATAGCACAATGTCTGAGTCTACTTGGAGACAGTCCTGGAGCTGCTAATGTGATATTATACTATGTCTGTGCTATTTTTGATTGTGCCAGTTGCCATCACAAAGAATTCCATGGTAGCAATGCTAATATATAACAATTACTTGTTGCTGTACGACTGATTTTTCTGCTCCCAGCATTATTACCAGATGTAGGCTATAGGCATGATTTGTGTCTTTATATTCCCATGCATCTGATGCAATACTTTGCATTAGCTAACTGTATCATGACCTATTTGCATCTCTTCTTATTAGCATCTCATTATGCACTCAGTAGACTGCATATTTTCATTTTCATGCTATTATTTGCATATTTGCATACCTTTTTTCTAAATCCTTAGTTTTATTACCCTCTAGCACTACTGAGTTCTATGAATCACTAACTAACTCTGTATTCTAATTTCTACATACAATACAGATTGGCTAAGAATACTGAAACCAAAGCCTGGACATAAAAAACCTATATGTCACATAGAGGTGAGAAACATAAGAATTACCTCCAGTCATTTTCTGCTTAGTAGGCATTGAAGATTTACTGTAATTCTTGTTTTAATTCAGCTGCAGACATGTTTCAGTTTATAGATGAACAAGTGATACTAAGTGTCAAGACTTTACGTAAAAAAAAATTAAAACAAAAAGGAGATCCAGAGAGTGACAAAGAGATTAAGATGAAATATTAAGACAGTTCTGATTATGTAAGTTTATCTTATTTGAAGTGATTCTGCTTAATTCAGAACATGTGAAAGTAATCCCGTGAAAAAGGCAGTCTGTTGGGAAGGTCAATCACAATTCAAAGTTTCCTCCAAATTATAACACAATAACAAGTCTAGTAAGAGAGTTAATAACAAAAGTGGCTATTTCATTTGGGGACAGGAACATCAGAAACCACTATAATTACTTAAAAAAAGTTGAAGCCAAAAAACTGTAGCTTCCAACTTTGAGCACAATTACTTTTAAGGTTGATGCAAGCATGGTTAAGAAAAGAGCCATGCTTATTCAAGGGAATGATGGTCTGTAAGAAATCCCAAAATTTGTGAAAGCAGATTACTATCAAATACAGGAAGAGATACAGTCAGGCAAATTTTCCTAGTGTATATAGCATAGACATGCAAACTTTTCCGTATGTACCTAATGAGAAATTAATTTGTACTGACAATTGATCAAACGTCATTGAAAAACTGTTTTCAATAACATGGGCTCCAAGCCTACTCTCTGAATAGAGATGCAGACATTAAGACTAAAAAATGCATAAATTCAGAGTGCAGTACAGAAGGGGTGCTCAAATTTAAACCAACAAACTATTAAGATATTCCTTCACTAATGCAGAAAAGGAGATTATTCAATTAAGGCAAACAGATGTGCAAATTTGTCTGCAAGTTACATGGTACTGAAGCCACTACCCTTGACAGAGACAGAATAAGAAACTGAAATAAAATCCATTCTGCAGAAGCTTATATACTCTTGTGTTAAACACGTGGGGCACAAAAGTAAAACTGAATAACACAGGCACAGGAAAATTACAGGGTATGGAAGCATTAAGGAAGAAATAACTATAACAGATAACTGCAAACGTCTGCCAAGTAAAGTCAGATTAATTGTCCTTAAATGCATATAAAAAGATACAGAGATTCCTTGTGAAGATTATTGACATATTGCCAAAACAAAATAAATAGTGTGCAAATAGTGTGCAAAGGATATGCAAACATATGAAAACATGAACATTGTAGTTAAGGCCTTTATTGTGTCAGGATAACATTCACCAAGAGAAGTCAGCACAAATGTTAGAACTCTCAAGGGCCAACATTATTGTTGACTAACCAGCAATATAGAGTACCCTGTTTAAAAGATGAGGGTGTTAGCATTTGCTAATTCCTTTGATTTAATCTATGCTTTCTAGTCAGCAAATGTCATGATCCCAAGACAGGGCAACATATTCTCCATACTTTTCAAACCTGATGTTGTAAAATCGATCAATGATCCATCATTCAACTGTCTGTCATTTTAGCAATAGTGCTACAGCCATGTTATTAGTCAAAGAAAGATCATTTCTCGATTACCAAAAATCAATGGTCTAACCAATAGATTTATAGAAATAATTTCTAAAGCAGTGAGAACAGCTATTTCTATAGAGACAGCTATTAACTATTATGCTAGGAATTGGCAAATGCTCTTTACATCTGACCACAAAAGTCATGGTCGTCAGTCTTAAGTTAAAATGCTTACATCGTGACATGGGGCTGCAAACCTAGGTGATGCTCTGGTAAAGTACAATGCTGTTGGGTCAAGAAAACATACTAAGAACTATTCATGTTACAGAGACTGAAGGAGCTTCAGCTGTTACTAGAGGCACATCAGGGTGACTGTCTCCTACAAAAGATTACTGACCTCTAGGTCAAGAATGGCAGCTAGAAAGATGCTCTGTTGAGCAATGAAGAAAATCAAATGGTTGACCTGAAATGCAACATTCAAATGGATAGTTCTGGAGCCAGAAGGCATGAGGTTTAGTGTTCTGAATGTTAAGCTTTGCAGAACTGTTGGTATGTAATGGATTAGATAAATGACTTCAACATTTATAAGTAATGTTCTGTTTTTGGAGTATGAAAAGACTACAGTGCAACATTGACTTTATTTTGACATTCTCCTCATTTTGCTTGCAAAAAGCTGAACTTTTCATTTCACAAGTAAATAAACCTGCTTAATACCCAAAAAGTACTAAAGACTGCTTCTGTTAGACACTGCACGATATAACTATAGGTTGTGGGTGTTATTCATTCTGCTGAAAATTTATTTTATCAAATGAGTGAATGGCTGGGAAATTTGTTAAATAAGAGTTTACTTTGTTGGTTATTTTCATTTGCAAAAAGATGGAGCATCAAATATGTGTGGGTAAGGTAAGCAAGAGATGGGATTTTAGTGTCAAAGTATTTGGATATACCAAAAGTTTTTGAATTACAGGTTGGGAGTGAGTGCAAATATTTGTAGGTTATCGCTGGAGAAAGAGCAACATAAGGGGAAAGATTTTGTGCTGAGTGTATGTGTTGCTTTATATGGTGTATGTCTGTATGTCATATGTATTGATGGTATTATAGAAATAATTTTCCTAAGGTAAGGTGCAGGGATAGAGTTAAGGGCAGGGGCCAGTTAGTATGATGATGTTACATGAAGTTTTTAAGATGAAGTGTAGAGATGGGTTTAAAGACTTACCCTTGCCCTTAAAACCCAGCTCTGTACTTCATCTTTAAAAAACGTTCTGTAACACTATCACTTTAAATAAGAAGAGATGTTTAAATTTATGGTAGGGTTTTGGTTGAAATGATCACAAAAGGAAACAGTTTGTTAGTCTTATGTTATAATTTTTATTTTTTGATTTTGTGGATTTTTGAGAATGTTGATTTTT